>NW_017537123.1:712840-962855 GCF_001853355.1 Bactrocera latifrons
ATAAAGATATTAAAGTGAAATTTGGCACAAAGGATCGCATTAGGGAGTTTCATATTCGGACGTAATTTTTTTGGAAAAGTGGGCGTGAGCCCGCCCCCTACTAAGTTTTATGTACATATCTCGGAAACTACTACAGCTATGTAAACCAAACTCTACACGGCCGTTTCCTTCAGACATTTCCATATACAGGTCTAAAACGGAAGAAATCGGATAATAACCACGCCCACCTCCCATACAAAGGTTATGTTGAAAATCACTAAAAGTGCGTTAACCGACTAACAGAAAACGTCAGAAACACTAAATTTTACGGAAGAAATGGCAGATGGAAGCTGCACGTAGGCTTTTTTTAAATATTTAAAATGGGTGTGGCGTCGCCCACTTATGGACCAAAAACCATATCTCAGGAAGTACTCAACCGATTTCAATGAAATTCGATATAATACTTTCTTAACACCGTGATGACATGTACGAAATGTGGGTGAAATCGGTTCACAACCACGCCTTCTTCCAATATAACGTTATTTTGAACTCCATCTGATGCCTTCTCTGTATAATATATACATTAGGAATCAATGATGATAGCGGAATAAAACTTTACACAAATACGGTATTTGATGCGAGAGTATAAAATGTTCGGTGACACCCGAGCTTAGCCCTTCCTTACTTGTTTATTATTCATATACATATGTATGCCGTTATAAGTATATTTGCACCGAAACTTCAATTGATCAAACTCAACAGTCATAAAGTGCAAATGCGCCTCGCATATATAAATCCCGTTACAATTGTAAATATGTATGTAAGAACTTTCTAGTGAGGGTGCTGAACTCTTTCTGTGTTTTCACTAATTCTGTAAATGGGAATCTGTTAATTTTGTACTTGATTTTATGTTATATTTTATGATTTTATGATTTTATGAATTTTCTGTTTTGCTTTGGACACTTCCACCTAATCCTACTTCAACGAACTGCAGCATGCGAGTGAAGATTTGTTTGTAACATAAGAATTGTGTGTAATTGGCAACTGAAAACCAGCGGAAAAGTTGTTGTGCATGCGGGCACACTAAAAGCAAATAATAAAACAACAAGAACAAAAAATATTTAAATTAACTTTTGAATTTCGCTAGGCATATTTAAATAACCTCTGCTCACAATTCTCTCTATTCCCATTATTTAGTCTTGGAGGTGCGAGCATTCGAGCGCTTGCTGGGCCCGTGCATGGAGATCATGAAGCGCAACATTGACGACTACGAGACGCAGCTTATCAAAATCTTTGGTACCAAAAACAACATTAGCGATACACGATAAAAAGTCTGAGTTCCAAGCAAACACACACACAGCTAAGCACACACACACTGACCGCCACAAGCGCTCACGTGCGAAGTTCACATACACAACAATAACTACAACTACAACTATGTCACTCTAAAAGCGGTGGCAATATAAATCTACTAATAATATCATTAATAATTTAATTAAAACCCAACTGAAGCTGCAGCAGACGCCATTAGTACGTGTAGTTAGGAATACAGCAACAGCAACAGCAGCGGCAGCATCAACAACACCAGTAACAACATTAAGAGCAGCGCACTAAAATACAATAGTCAATCATTTTAAAAGTCAAAGGAGGGGGGAACCACTAAAGTAACTTCAGAAGCAGAAACAGAATTTACAAATACATCAAGTGTATCAGCAACAACAACTAAAAGAGCATAGCATAATACTAGACTTAAACAAATCCATATTTATTCACAAAACATATGTATTGAATTGTAAGCACAAGAAATATGTTTGAAGCAAGAAAATACTTATGTATCTGTATACTAGTATAGTATGCCTATGTATGTATGTATGTATGTATATACTGAACATGGCGAACGCCAGAGAAGCCAATACATCCTTGCAAAGAGCTTCAGCTAGTCAGGAAATGTAGAAACTCCCGTCCGGAATCGAAGTAGACAGAAAACATCAGTCTTCTTCCAATCAGAGAAGGATTTTCATATAGATTTCTCGGAACTGACACGAGGCTTGCATGTTTCCGAAATCTGACAACAGCATTTCGCGCCGGGATGCACGCGCTCGCCGCCTACATACAAACATACATGCATATGTATATACAAGTATACAAGTGAGGCAGGCGCTTGAAAACTTTTCTTTTGCTTACAAACATACATATACACACTGCTTTTCTGCCATTCTCAAGCAAAAGCTTTGCGAAATAAACACAACAAATACAAGTAAAAACAGTTAATTTAAATGCTTAAACGCTGCTCTCGCAATCAGAGCAAAAAGAAAAAGAAGAAATAGAAGAAAGCCAACATACGAAGTCTCAGCACAGTGAGCCGTCGAGGCGAATATAAACCTTAAAAATAAAAAGTAAATAGTTAAAAGCAACAAAAAGTAAAAACAAAACACAACAAAACCAAACATAAACTTATTTATTAGTGTAATTAAAAGTTTCAGCGATGCAGGCCATTACGAGATTGATAATGAGAGAACTAGAGGCAAAAGAAAGCAAAATATGAAAGATAGAAACATTATAGTGCGAACTGGACACTTCAAAGGTGGTAGTTCATTTGAAATGGACCGAGGTCCTCTACGGTTTGCGAAGATAAACACACGCACACATACATACACAAACATATTTGTTATAAATAAAATAATTTGTATTATTTATTTTTAATTGCCATTAAACAATTAATATGATCTTAACAAAGAAGTTGTAAGCGACGTAAGTAAAATTTAAATAAAAACAAAAATATTAAAAATTAACAAAATTATTCATGGGTAAAATCAACACATAATTGGGATAGAAATACACGCCATTTGTACCGTTATTTTCCGTTATTTCTAACTCAAACACACGAACATAGATGTCTCGGACAAGAAAAGCGAGGTATTCTGAGCCACAAACGAGAAAACAAAATAAAAATAACGGTAGAATCGAGAAGTGCATGTATTTCAATGCAATTCGTTTATTTGCTTCAGTTTTGTTCGTTGCCACCAGAGGCAACTCAGTGCTTTCATACTACCGAGCAACGGTACCAAGTAAAACCCGCCAAGCATCTTGAGAGTTAGATGACATATTAATCCATTAGGTGAGTTGTGCTCAGTAGCGCTTATGGGGAAGGATTTTGACACGAATGTTAAGTCAGTTGGTCGGTCAGTGGCTACCCGATCCCATATATGAGTCTATGTCCCTAAGTTCCGTCAAATTGGCGCTGAGATGTTTAACCACAAACGGCAGCTTCATTTAGGCACCGTCTTGTTATTGCACTTGAACTAATAGTATAGAAACTGGACCGTTATGTGAATTAGTTAGATTAAAACATATCAGCCAACCAGAGGTCATGACCATTTCCTCATCTACGCCGCACCAATATGGTCGCCTGGATGCAGTGGAATGCAGATTAGGACAGGATGCCTCTTGATGTCCCCTATCGAGCGCCTCATAGTGAGGTCCGTATTCTCCCAGTTAAGAAACGTAATGAATTCCTCTCCACTGGGATGCTTTCGCATAAATCACCCCTGCAGTCATCTGCTTGGAGCGGAGCCGCCTCCTAGGAAAATGAAGAGGTCATTCCTCTATTACGCCGACCACACTTCGGACGCAACAAACTTCCGACAAGCACTGACCGACCTCGTCGAAACAGCACGTTTATTCGGCCCTCCGTCAGATGATGTCGACTTGGCTAACCCTTACCATCCTAACGAGGACTAGGTACCCGTTAGAACAACAACAACCACTTCATTTCTATATGGAGTTATACATTTGTTACGAAAAGATAGCTTATGTTGTCGACTCTTCGAGTTACTTGCACCATATACCGTTTTCAGTTTAGATTTTAGAGATTGAAATCGAACAAAGCTGGTTCATCCGTTCCCTGAATCGAATGGATGATTTATGCATATACACTCACACTCATTATGTAGAAATGCGTTATGTAGCGTACAAACATACACAGGAAATCCATTCACACAAATCCAACTGTAATGTAATTAGCTGGTAAGGAAATATTCACATACTTGTAACAATACAATTACCGTTTTACCTTGCACAATCGAAATGAGAGGACTTCATCAGAACCAAGTAGAATAAACCACCAAAAGCGTTAAAAATAAAAAAATTAAATAAAATAAAATAAAAAAATCATACAAATCGGTGCAAAATGAGGTTAGGACCGCTGCGCGTCGAAAGTTCCGCACGCTTGAGTAAAACGATATTTGATTGCAAATTGAGAAAAATTTTAAAATTTTCTCTCTTCGCTTTGATTCTAGAAGCAAAGTAAAAGTATTCAAGATGTTACCTTAAATTAAAAGAAAAAGAAATATGAAATATGAAATAAAAGTAATCTTGACATCAAAATCAAAATAAATCCGTTGTGTGTGTGTGTATGTACCTATGAATTAATGAATACATATAAGCAAAACAAAATGGAGTCCTAAGAGTCAGCATGTAATTAATCAATTGCGGACCTTCTTGTAACATTGTTGGATCCTATTTACGTATGTGTGTATGTAAGATAAATAACTGTGAGCCTCCATTGATTTGATGTATTCGATGTGTTAACTGCGTTTTGTTTTTTTTATGCGTGTAACTAACTAATCAGAGACGAACCTAAGCAATAATGCGCGTGCTTGTTAAACTCATATTTGTTACCGATAATCCGGAGCACCACTTCCGACAGACGAGGGTTCGAAGTGAAAACTGAGCAAACTGTGTTAAGCGAGTGTGCATTGGCACCGACGACCCTAAACGGGAGCTGGCCATGCCCGGTATGAAGTTCGCAAAATACTCCAAGTGGAAGCTTATGCGCTTATGCTACAGTTATCCTCCCTGAAGGTCGTGAAGGCAGCACAGGCAGACATGCACCATGTACCTTGCCCTTCAATATACAAAATCATTTGGTTAGATATCTTCAGTTGTAATAGAAACATGACCCGCCAATGCGCTGCCAAAACCATCTAGTCCAAGCATGTTTCTTTCATTAAACTTCCGGGTACGCTTTTCTGTTGTTTTTTCCAACTTCTTTTAGAATCTCCCCCGACTGCTACGCACACTCAAAGCGAATCACTCACACTAGAGGGAAAACCATGGTCGGTGTGTGCGGTTAGGTTCCTATAAGACCCTTGAACCTCGGAATTTTTGAGTATGCTCAACATGGATTCCCTTTTGCGTTAACTAAGGCACAAACAAGATCCTCGCTAACATGAGCTTATTATACCTGAACTGCACTCTAATATGAAATAATGTATTTAACCGTTAAGCGATACAATTGAAAAGTAATTTTCAATTAAATTTAATTATAAATAAGTGAATTGTGTAGTATTTAATACAAAAAATAAAAATATTTAAATAGTAATTAATAAAGAACCTAATGAAAGGAAATGCGAAGTTTTAACTTGAACGGCTTGGGAACCATCTTGGTAAGTGAAGAGGGTTAATTAGGCTCTTGGCACAACTGAGAACCACGAATTATCCGAGCGATAAATTTTCGAGATGTTATTCCAAAATATGAACAATTAACCAGGTGGTTCTGGAGTCCGACATCCTGCAATGATAAGTTTAAAAGTTGGCGGTTCATTGCACGGAACCAAACACAAAGATTTTGTTTACCAATTGGGAGAGGGACATCCGTTTTCTAATAGACCCTATATCAGACGAGGTTATGTACAATCGGCATCTTATCGCCACTTTGAGTTAGCACCATCAACAACATAAGAAGTGTCGAGTTGTGTCTTCAGAAAAAATAATAGTCTAGGTCATCATCACCCCTTCGCATGACAATTCAAACTAATTGTTTTTGTTTTTCCTAGACGGGTATACGTAACCGGATCAGACACCGACTTTTACCCGACCAACAGCTGTCACCTCGGCAGGATTCCCCAAATTACTACCACAAGTGCTTAAAATACCTATTTTCGGATACCGAATTGAAACACCAGGGGCTGTTGTGTGTCCACTAAACTTTATTGTTTTATTTTTATATCTTTAAAAACTTATTGTTTCTTTCGTAATGTTAAAATTAGTTTCGGGTACGCTCGGTTTCTACGTCAGCACGCATGAATGGTTGATGCCTAGGTGTATGTGTGTGAACGTCGCAAGATGTTTATAATGTTCATTTACAACACGCGTTGCCTAAAAATCGGTAATAGTTCAACTGATTTTCAATGCTATCAATTTTAGTGTGTTTTCGCTTTCGTAATCGCTTTAGAGGCGGTGATTCGTTAGATAACATCTTACTTAGTTGTATTTTCTTTATTTTTATTATATTATTATTTGTTTTATTCAAATTAGAAATTGTTGTTTGTCTTGTTTAAGCATACTTCAATTTGACAAATGGTTTGTTTAATATTCATTGATTTTAAAACTAAAAATCTAACTGTAAAGATCGTCGTCACCATTGTCGCCTGGCGGATTCGCTGGTACATTCGGTCCAGAACCTTGGGAAGTGCTGCTGGCACCCGGGAATCTATTTTGTTATTTTGTGGATAAAAAGGAAATAAATCAATTAACCGGTTCCCGCTCGCAGTAAACAATGGGTGAGATATTACCTGAAGTTTTGTCCAAAGCCACGCGATTGCTGCAAAGTCTGTGCAAACATTTCGTATTTCCGAATATCGTTGTCCGACACCGAACGTCTTGCGAACTTCATCGCTTCTTCAAAGTGTGCACGTGTGATTTCCGGGACTGGATCGTCTTCGTCCATCTAAATGTTGCGACAATTTCGAGTCAGCAATTGAATTCAAATATTTCTGTCATACTCAGGTCTTACCTCCATGGTTTGCTTCTCTGCGCGCTCCTTTTCCCGACGCACTTCGGCTTCGATTGCTTGCCGAATAGCCAACTTACAGGCACGCTGACAGATTTCGGTCAAATCAGCACCTGAGAATCCTTGTGTCACCTTGGCAATGTATGTAAGATCGACATCCTTGGCCAGTGGTGACTTGCGAAGGTTTGCCTTAAGAATAGCTTCACGCGACTTGTCATCGGGAAGTGGAATATAGATCAGTTGATCCAAACGGCCAGGACGCAAAATAGCTGGATCAATAATGTCGGGACGATTGGTTGCACCAATGATGAATACGTTCTTCTTAGCACCCATGCCATCCATCTCAGTAAGAATTTGGTTAATAACGCGATCAGCGGCCCCACCGGCGTCGCCTACATTACCGCCACGTGCCTTGGCAATCGAGTCCAATTCATCGAAGAAGAGCACACAAGGAGCAGCCGAGCGTGCTTTGTCGAAAATGTCTCGTACGTTTGCTTCGGACTCACCAAACCACATAGTAAGTAACTCGGGTCCCTTAACCGAAATGAAGTTAGCCTGACATTCATTAGCAATAGCCTTAGCAAGAAGAGTTTTACCTATGTGCGGAATGCGAACAGTAAGTATACTCATATTCAAGGTGGAATAAAAAAGTTTTTCTAAACTCACCACAACCAGGTGGACCGTAGAACAGCACACCACGACTGGGCTGCATGCCGAATTTCAAGAATTTATCCGGATGTTCTACTGGATACTGCACCAATTCTTGCAACTCCTTCTTCACACTTTCCAAACCACCAATATCCGACCAGGAGGTGTTGGGCACCTCTACCACAGTCTCGCGCAATGCTGATGGGCTCGACTTGGTCATAGCATAACGGAAATTCTCCATAGTTACGGCCAAAGAGGCTAATACTTCGGCATCGATTTTATCGTCTTCCAAATCGATGAGATCCATTTTTTCACGAATCTGTTGCAAAGCAGCTTCGGAACAAAGCGAAGCCAAATCAGCACCCACATGACCGTGAGTTTCAGCCGCAATTTGCTCCAAGTCGACGTCTTCATGCAATTTCATATTTTTGGTGTGAATACGCAAAACTTCCAAACGACCGGTGGCATCCGGAATACCAATGTCAATTTCACGATCGAAACGTCCGAAGCGACGCAGCGCAGGGTCAATTGAGTTCGGCCTGTTGGTGGCGGCCATGACTATAAGATGAGAGCTCTTCTTCATGCCATCCATAAGGGTGAGCAATTGCGACACAATACGACGTTCCACCTCACCATGGGTCTTATCACGCTTAGGAGCGATAGCGTCGATTTCATCAATGAAAATAATAGCAGGCGAGTTCTTCTCAGCTTCCTCGAAAGCCTTACGCAAATTCGACTCTGATTCACCGGCAAGCTTCGACATAATTTCCGGGCCGTTTATAAGAAAGAAGAATGCACCGGTCTCATTAGCGACAGCGCGTGCAATTAACGTTTTACCTGTACCAGGTGGACCGTACATGAGAATGCCACGGGGTGGTTTCACACCGATAGCCTTGAAAAGCGAAGGATGACGGAGTGGCAGCTCCACCATTTCCTTGATTTGAGCCAGTTGTTTGCGACAACCGCCAATATCGTCATAGCCCACAGCGTTAAGCGATTCCTCTTCTTCCTATAGATCATAAGAGAAAAATTGTTTTTAAACTAAAAATAAATATTTAATTTCCTATAACTTTACCTCGCGTTTAATTGGATCACCATCACAAAATATAACGGTCTCAGGTGCGACAATACAGTACGGTTCCGGATCGGTCAGAACAACTTTAAATTCTATCGGACGCATAGCAGCGCGCACAATGAAGTTGTCACCCATGTGGATGGGCCGGTAAGCTTCCAGGAAATATGGTTTCAAGTAGATTTCGAAAAGATTGCCAGTCACACCTTCTGCCGTGTCGTCGATAGGCAAAATGCGAACACGTTTGCCGTACTTTACATCTGGACACGATTGAATGGAGACCACGTCGGACAAGTGGACACACAGATTGTTGCGCACAACACGATTCATGCGGATCTTCTCATTGGGGCAGTTTTCATCCGATAACACTATGCAGACGGTTTCCTTACGGCGCTTGCCCTTCAAAATAACCGTATCGCCTCTGAACAATTGCAATTCGTCCATTTTTTCCTATGCAATGCGGGGAAATAACAATAATATTACTCAACTGGTTAAATAAATGAAGAATTTACTTCTTGAAAAAATAAAATAAAAATAAAACACATACTCGGCATTAACTTAAGATATATATATATATCATTATACCTGCGACAATGACACCACGGAGTTATCATCATTGACGGCTTCTTCAACGATTAAACGGTTTGGGCGGTCCTTACGCTTAAGAATTGCGGTAGCTAAATCATCACTGTTGGGGAAAAAAAGTTTAAATCAGTAAGTGGCATGAACGAATTGTGTAATATTTTTATATAATTATGTAAAGATTATCACACCGCTTGTCACTAGAAGCTTGAGCGCAAATGGGTCCAGAATTTGCTCCAGAAGGCTCGCCGCCTTTGCCGTCTTTCTTATTTGGACCCGTCGAATTTGTCGATGGCAAGTATAATGAACCCTGTGTTTTTTTCAAACTCTGTTCTTGTTCCTGTCGGTATTTATGTACAAAATTTGTTAAATCTTGATCTGCGTCCATTAAATCATCATCGCAGACATCGTCGTCGGCATCAGGACTCCAATGAAACGGCACATGATGGCGTCCACTATTGCCTCCACTTCCAGAATTACCACTACCACTAGCCATTCTTTGGTTTATTTTTTCTTTGAAAGTTTATATCTTTACAATTGCGCAGACAATTTTCTTTGTTTGAAAGTATTTCAAAATTCGCTTCAAAGCGGTGCCTTCAAAATTTTGGTAAAACTTTTGAAGACTAAATGATTCTGATAGATATTTCAATACAATTTGAAATTTGTAAAACAGGGTGGATTCTCAAGCGTTTTGACGTTTAGAAGTGTACAGTGGATAGCCCAACTCTTGTTCATGGGCATGGGTAATTACAACCAGAGCAAATGGCGTATGAAAGGCTGAGTTGATGCCGCAGCAGGCCGTTTGCAGCACTGCCTATATAAATTGCTGTTTTGAGGTTATTATTTCAAAGTCTTCAGTAAAAGTTTTAATTTAAAAGCATATCAAATAGTAGGAAAACTATTAATTTTGATAAATTTTATGCTATTTTATGAGACATTTCATCAAATTAAAATATATTTCATCGGTGATGACAACGCGAAATTGAAGCTAGCAGTGAACTCGCAGTCACAACCTCTGCAGCAGCAGCTCAGTTTGACAAAACACAAAGTCGGCTTTTTAGAATTAACGAAAATTATGGTCTTAACACTCACCCTTTAGAATCGGCCATATTGGTTTTTAACACTTTATGCTTAATTCACTAAATATATGGAAAACTTTAAATATTATTTTTATCAAAATCACTTAAACGCGGAGGAAAACTTTTCACTTTGCAACGAAGGCGGCAGACAGCAAACGCAAACGATTCTTTTTCCTGAGTGTGTCGCAGGTTCGTTGACGGGAGTCGCGTTCAGGCAGCGCAGCTGCGATTCGGAAAAAATTTCAGAGTTCTACTTTTGAGCAGCAAGATCATAAGAGTGAAATGACATTCTTCTTAGAAATTTTCACCTTTATTCGGTATTTACTTACTATTTTTAAGCTAAATAACATTCGCTGGAAAGATATATAATGAGTGAAAAATTAGGTAATTTATGGAATCAAATTGAATCTCATTATTTTCCATTTTTAATGCTATCTTTAATATTGGCTTAGTGCTATCCAAATACAACACTGAAGCGAATGTTCGCTGACTCATGAACAGTGCTGCCCATTCATAAAGACACGTCAGATAAAGAAATTTGCATTAGTTTGCACTTTTCCTATGTGTGGTCTTTAACCACTTATGAAGGTAGCAAAATTCGCAACTCTGACACTTAAGAGAGGGATATTTTCAAATTCTTTTCAAATTATCAATATCAATTTGCATAAGAGAATAAAGAATTGAACTCTCACACTGGTTGTAGGGCCATCTAGTGTAAATTTTTGGGTTGGAATCTGTGCTATACTTATGTAAAAGTAGTGCTGCCACAAATTTCAGTTAGGTTAAAGAAGGGAAAATAACTATTTTATATTTTAAAGGTATTCTGTACACTTTCACAAAAGGCTATCAGGGTAAAAGTGGCCTGGGCTTAGTTGTGAAACAATAATAACCAGGAATAAAGGGATATCCAGTTTATTCCAGTGTGAGAGCGCTTCAAAATAAGCGTTTTTAATAACATTTTCCATTATGACCAGATTGAACAAAATAATAATTTTTGGGCATTTAAATCAAAACAACCAACATTTAGTACGAATAAAAATTACTATGTAGTGGCCATTTATTATATGGAGAAACTATTTAAATCTTTTTAAAGTATATTAGAACAACTGATTTTTGCAATTTAAGCTTGTTAGCTCTCAATCATTAAATGTTTTTAAACATTTTCGATTGAAAATAATACTATGATGCTTCAAATTACAAAACGTTTCATCAAATTCCTTTAAATTTCACGAATTTGTTTAATTTTCATTGTTTATAAGTGGTCTTGAACAATGCTACAAATTCCGCCGTTTACATATTTTTTTGTTAAGAATTCAATCTGGTCGTCCCTCTTTTCCAACCGCGAAACGTCAAAACTTACTGAATTCGTTTAGCTGTCAAAGTTCAGTAGGTTTCGGCCAGAGATAATGTTTCGACGTTTAACAATTGAGGAGTTGGACATCTCTTTATCTTTGATAGTAACCGAGTACTGGATATTGTGTACTACATATGTGCCAGAGATCCCTGCTATGTGCTGTACCAATTTCAATTTAGGGGCGATCTACAGGATGTTAGGTATTTTCCTAAAATATTTTGTCTATTTAACAGGCACATCAACAGTTATTTTAGGCGTAGTTTAGTAATTTCGTAATTTCGTGATTATATACCAAACTTGTGGATAAATAATTCGAATACAAATATTGCGATACTAAGGCTATAACTCACACCAAACATCCAGGCCATCCAGTAAAAATCGCTGGGAACCAGTATGTTGTACTGCCGTGAGTCATCCACGTTATAATCCAAATTTATGGCACCAATCGCTTTCATGTCGTAATAGGTCATAACTTGCCAATGGTTGATAAGTCCCGCTTCATTAACCAACGCAATAAACCGATTTAACGCCGGTTTGTATATCGAGTTTTCGTTAATAGGCATACCCATGGAGAGCCAGTCGTCCAACATAAATTCGGTGGCGAGTCGAAAGATTTTCCGACGTCTGAGCGATTGTTTCAACTGGATGATGGACCACAATGAAGAGGTGACAGTATAACCGTAGGTTGTGTTTAGAGACAAACGTAGTGACAAAAACTTTGACCAAGACGATATTATCTCAAATCCGTCTTGGTAACGTGACCAGGCAGCAGCGCCAATGAGATTTATAACAATTGGGACCTCTTTCTCATAAACAAGACAACGAATGTCCGATTTTATGAGGTCCTCGAAGTTGCTAATACGCGACTTAGTAGGCGGTTGGGTAAGAAATGTCTTCAAATACACTGCGAACAGGCAACTGGTGATGAGTCCCACAAGGAATATTGTAAAATAAACAAAGCTCATTCGCCAATTGTTGTGCGGACACATTGGAAATGTTTGGCCTAAAATGCCACGAAAGATTTGTCCAGGACAGCAGAGTACACCCCAAAATGTTCTACCCGAACTGTGTGGTCGAATTTGAAAATATTCAAATACATTTAAGAAAAATCCCAATACAACGCCTATCAAAATGATAAACAAGAATAACTCGGATTGAAAAATGTACACGAACATTTCGTTCACTTCGAGGTCGCGCTCTACCGGCAGCATTATCAGCCACTTGGCGAATTCGAAAGGATATGTGAACTCCTCAACGGCTGTGAAGAATCTGTAAGAACCTAAACTGGTTGCAAAGTCGATGACGCCCGAACGCGTGCTGTTGTGCTGATCTCTTTGATATATAGTTTCGTTGATGTTAATGGGGCGCGGAAAACGCAAGGTGGCGTTTAAATGTTGTCCGAAAGCTTGCACCAGCTTGCCTATGTAACCGGACATTTTCAGTGCGCCACTGACGTCTCGATACAGAAACGATCTCGGTTGGTTCTGATCGGGCTCTGTGTAGATTGGATGACCGTGGAGTTGGCGTGTTTTGTCGGGGAAATAGTTCGTAAACGGCATGGATGGAATGGCCTTCAGCTTGAAAGTGGGAAAAGCGTCGAACGTGAACACCAAATGGGTACTCGTAAAATCACCAAAAAGTGCGATGACGTTTAAAATTTGCAGCATTTGGCAATGCCGAAAGAGTTTTTCGACGACTTGTTCTTGGTGTACCTCTGAGTCAGCTTCCGCCAATAGAATTACATGTGTATCACGTATGTGCTGGAATTGTGTCGCAAGTTCACTGATTGTACTGAATGAGTCAACGTTGCGCTCCACACACGCCATGACTAGCAAATTGTGGTTGAAGAGTATTCTCAATTCCTTTTGGTACTGAGTTGCAGATCGTAGCTGTAACATCGGGGTTTCCATTTTTATCCAAATGTCCTTGGCGAAAGAGTGTGCTGCGCAGTTTTCCAGCAAGACAGTCTGGTACTGATGTCTATGATTCAGTTCCAAAAGGAATTCGATGAGCCTTTGATTGCGGACATTATCTCCTTCCTGTTGAACATTGAAAGCGAGCGCCCACGAGAGGAAATGTATGAACGCCAGTGATTTTGAGAGCGCTAACATTTCGATGCTATTTCGATGTTATTTTTTAGTACTGTAGTTGAGGAACCTTGTTGGAATACTGAATTTCAAGTTTCTCGCAAGTAAATAATATTCAAACGTTTGCCATCCCGAAAGCTCGTTTCCGATGATTTAGCAACTTCCAATAATGATGGAGATGACAAAGCTTCCAGGGTTCCAATTAGTATAATAACAGTGGACCGTCCAACAACAATAGTGAACGGTTTTGATTGGTTCATACTCCAACTTAAACGTTGGCGAAGTAAGGAAGGGATCTGCTGGCAAAATAAGTACCACCACTTAACTGTACATCATATTAGGCAATTATCTGTAAGTGTGTATCTCCAATGGGCAAATTACTGACTTACTGTGAAAGATAATATTCCAACACACAATGCCAAATGTCTGAACTTAGCTCGTCATCAAATTATTCCTCCGAAATACTACGGTGCACTTATAGGCAGCACATAATTAGCTGGATTCGTCTTCGTTGCTTACGAACGAGGGCTGAAATGGAATATGCCGTTATTAAAGCTTCAACGGCTTTCTATTACATAATAATACAGGGGCAGCCAGAATAAATGGATTATACATAGAAGAATCATTCTTTTGTATCAAAAAAGGAGTCTAGGGAACCAATTTGGAATATTACGTCATTACAGGCACTTCAGTATTTATATACAACAATTTTTAGAAGCGATGTAATAAATTACGGGTAATATATTAAGGAGGCTCTTTTCAGTTAATAGTGTTTTGGGACGATCTCTGAATTCCCAAGTATCGCTTAAGCTGTCGCCATTGTTAAGTAAGATGTCTCCGATTATACTTAGATGAGTCTTCAGAGGCCAACAACTGCGTTCTATTTCTACTGTTAAAGATTAAGTACTAAAGATTCTGTCATCCATACCACGAGTCTCCGTCTAATTTACATCCGGAAATGCTACGTACATATGTATATGGACAATAAGAAAAAGCTCACTAATTCATATAAAATTATGCATTCACCAATGATTCACTTGTCGCTCTACTTTTACTTCTTCTTCGACCTTTTGGATTGAAACAAAAATAAAAACAAATAGAAATCAACAAATCTTCGCCGAAACACATGTGTATGTTCACACCCAAAAGTGATCATCTGACGCATCGCATAGCGACTAGCAGATGGAAGGTCACCCGCGCCGTCATTGAGATTGAATCTGATTTAAAATCTCATAATCGAGCAGCAAATGAGACAAGATAAACTAAAACACTAAAACACTAAACACCAAAAGTGTGTATTTAAAAGCGGGTATTTATATGTTGATGGACAAAGAGATATGCAAATGTCCAACACTCAACAATTTCGAGTTCGTATTTGATTACGAGCAGCATATTTTGTGTTGGGTAATTTGGTTTTAGTGGGTGACAGAGCACACCGCTGAAAGCCAAAAGTACGAAGACCCATATGCAAATGTGCTGAGGAAGCTTGCGAAATCCAAAATTTGCGAAATAGTTTCGGTATCCGATTGCCTGGTGTTGCCTTCGGCTTTTAATGTGAGAGAGTTGTTAAAAAAAAAAAAAATCCGACCACTGACACTTTACATGGCCATTTGTAAGATTTTTATTGCGGTGTTAAAAATATTTATTGAGTCCATTTTGTTACGCTTTTGCTGATTAATTTTTTAAGCAACGTGTTGTCTTTATTGATTTAGTTTTTGTGTTTTATACTCTCGCAACATGTTGCACAGAGAACAATGGTTGTATTCTCCTAACAACACTTGTAGCACAGGCGATGGATCTGTAGCTTACACGATACAGGGATTGTCCGTTAAGTAATAGGACTGAGTCGATTTAAATAAATTGATTGAACCAAGTATTGAAGGCGTCCCGGAGGGCATTCTCCTTAAGAGCCTTGAGAGCCGAGGCGCATGCTCGTTTGATCCCTTCTGTCGTCTCAAAATTATTGCCATTCCTCGTGAAACTTGGCGTTGGCGGTTCGTCCAAGAGGAACAAACTCATGGTGGACGATGCCTTTGATGTCAAAAAAGACAAATCGTTTTCATTTTGGCTTCGCTCATTTTTCCCTTTTTTTTTGGAAGAGGAGACGCCGACGATGTGCGGAAGACTGCTCTTTGTCTCGGGATCTTACTCAAGGATCCATGACTCGTCACCTGTGATTACATCTGGCTAAGCCAGCTTGATCATAACAAACATCTTTGTTGCATATTTACCGAGTTTAACACAAAATTTAAAAATTTAATCGCGTACCTCTGCTCTAACGAACGCTGCATTTTCAAATTATCTTTGAGGTTAGATTAGGTGGGAGATTTGCATAGTTGAAATGGTTGTGAGATGACAAGCTTCTTTTCGTCTTTTCTTCTGACCCTCCATTTTTGCTTTACCCACATATGAGAGAAGAAAGAGGGCTGCTAAATATACCAGGAAATAATAAATCTTCAGCTCAACTGTTGATGTGCACCCAAAAGCTTCCGGTTACAAATATTACAATGATTTTGTGTCTGCCTCAAAGGAGGGCATACATGGCCCTGTAATTAGAGGGCACATTGAATAATAATACTTGGCTCGTTGATTGAGATTTGGCTGCTCCTGCATGAGTGAGCGTGTGTGTGCGATTAAAAACGATATTTGTCTCAAGTGTTGTTATTGTCGTTTTTGTTACTACTGTTGCAACTCGCACTCGAAAGTTAATTAGAAGTTACGCAATTCGGTTGACCGCAACACGATCCGTAACCGAATACTTTCAAATTCGTTTTCAAATTCAGCTGAGCAAGTTATGTGTGCGTATGTGTTGCTGCAACAACGAGATACGAATGCGAACACAATGCACAGGCGAGACTTACCAACTCACTTAGCACATGCATGGACCACATGAGGGTATGCTTATAGATACATGTTTAATATTTACGTTGGCGACCCCGGCAAGTGGTCATGTGAGCAGTTGAGGATGACCAGCATGATTACTATTAAGGGAACACTTCGAACGGTTGATGAGGCTCTGGATGCAGTCCTAACTGCATCGATACGTTTAAGAGATAAGATCCCAAATCTGTCTTCCATATTGTTAGAACCAACCTAATACTCATATAAAATATTTGTAGGTTAATTTCCCATACAACTTTTGTCCACCAGTCGTGCAGCATTGGCGATTAGAATGGCTAAGTGAGTAGCTCAAGATGAGACGCATGTAGCATGTAACGGAATTCACCGCAACAGCAATAACCTGATCAAATCTCAAGCAATTTGTAGCGAAGTTGGCTAACACGTGCTTTCAACTCGCCACTGCTGGCTTCAAAGAACCACTTTAGCCATTCACCTGCCAAAGCCATTAACGACAACAACAAGCTCAGCGCTTGCAAACCAAATCGCGTTCTACACACAATAATCACAAGATCTGCAGCATCATCCGCGACTCGTTAGAGTGGGCGCCGGTTGTGTAAGCGACGATGCTTGAGCGGGTCACACGCTAATTCTGGCCGCGTTGTGGTCGCTGCTACTTCAGTTCATCCGCTAATCGCTGGCTTGCGTCGGATTGAATCGAGGGGCGCGCGAAAGGAACGCTTTGCCTTTTGGACAGACGATGGCATGGCCTTGAGCAGCGACTCACTCTCTACTGTTGCAGCCGTCAAGAGAACTGCTTTAAGTTTACGCTTCTGCTTCGCATTTTAGTCAGCGGATTGCGCCAAAGCTTATGGACTTATGGCTGCGTGCTTTAAGACATTGTTCCGCTGATAGTCGTGATCGCTGACAATGCAACACCATTGACGAGTCAACAGTTGCGTGGTATCGTTATGCTCTTGTTTTACGTGGACCAGCGCAAACTATTAGCGGTGTCCACGCCAATAAAGAAGAAGAAAAAGCGTAAGTAACAAGCGACTTTGATTGACAAGCGAACACTTTTGATATTGTGAAGCTCCGCCGGTCATGAACTCAAATTGAATATGTAGCAATTGTCATTCATGGTTCCTGAGACCGGCTTTAGCTTGTAGAGCGGAGTTAGAGTACCTTGCGAAGCCAATAATGCGGATCGACAAGGCGATATTGCTGCACTTAGTAATTGCTTAGTTGCTTGTCTTAACACAATGAAGGTTTTAATTTTTGAAAAATACGACAAAATCTTTACTCAATTTAAGTAATTTACAGCAAACTACTGGAGTGCGAAGTGCAACGAGGCGAAGCTGTCACCGCCAGCACTTTCAGACCGAAAACGCTTCCCTATATTGTGGCTTGTTACAACGCCATACACTCATACATATGAACACATGTGGAGAGTGGAGGCGTGAGTGTAGTTGCAGCGAATTTTGCTGTAGATGAGAATGCCTAATTTGTCAATTTATTTCCTTCCTCATTGTTTGCAGAGAGAAAGGCACAAATCAAAAGTAGCAGAAAGCACAAACAGATATAACAACAACAATCACTGTTTCGCTTAACGGCGGCGGCACGCACGAGTACTTGAGCAAGATTTCACGCCCGCTTAGCTGCACACATGCATAGCTTCATCCAACACGGAAAGAAAAACAACAAAACCAAATGAATTAGACAGCAAGAATGCACGAGGCGATGGGGCCACCAATGCCAACTGTACGCCATGGCATACACCTGCGCTGTCATGGCTAGGAAGGTGTGTTTGCAGATCCATTGGGAAATAAGTCTAATTTCACCTCTCTTACTTAACGAGCCTCGTTCGCGAATCTGCCGCCACCGCCTCCGCCAAGCAAACAAAACCTACATGTGTATGTTATGCCGCGTGTCAACGAAGACACATGAGTGCAGACCGACAATAACAACACTTCATCGGGTAATGAATGAAAATAAACAAATATCATGGCGACAATTGCGCCACTTGGATGACTCGGTGTCAGTAGTTGCAGGGCTTGCGGTGGCGAGGGCCAGTGGTCGTAAGTAGTGATGGGACAACTGTAAATACCCGAAGGGTAAATTGGGTACTTAAATGTAAATACCAAGGTATTTACCCAAAATGTGGGTATAAATCAGAACAAAGAAAAATTTAAATAAATTAATGGAATTAAATTTCTTAGTTGGCAAAATGCGCCATTACATTTATGTTTGGCGCCTGTGACATTGTGTGAATGAACTCCAATGCATCTACCTCTTCAGACGGATCAAGATCACTTCCTTGTGCCTTAGGATCCAGCAAATTCGCAGCTAAATGTATCGGTTTTACCGTTTTTTTTAAATCGTGTGTTGAATATGGTTGATAGCTCAGTTTTTTCGGCATCATTCAGTATCATAGTTGAAGCAAACTCTAATTCAAGCTTGCTTTTAATTTCATTAAACGCGAAATATACCATGTGTATATTAAATACATTTGATTCTAGCTTACAAATCCATTTTGTAATGCAACCAAATATGTTTGAGCTTAGATTTAATTGCTTCCAAAATATTTCGCTAAGTACTGCGATTTTATATCGGCTTTTAGATTAATTTCTTCCAATTAACACAGAAAATTTTTGTTCACCGTATTCCTTCATGATTTTAGTAATTTCCTGTGATAAGTACTGAGCTGTATCCCGATTGGCCTGTGTTGACAGACTTTTCACAAATACAGTTTCCGGCTTTGATATGAGAAAGTTTACAAAACCTCCATTACGAATGCTTCTCCATATCCATCACATTGAATATGTAAAAAATTTGCTGCTTTTAGTTGCAGAGTGATGTCCATACTCATCTCGTTATAAATTTTATCCAGATATATGCTGGAAATCGCTTTTCTAGTTGGAGTCTTGAAATGTGCATTAAGGTCTTTAAAAAAGTCCTTCCACAATGGGAGCTCCACCATTGCCAAAGAAGCGCCGGTTACAAATATAGCCTTAGCTAAGTTGTATTGTGCTAAATTCGAAGGAAGATGCTTTTGTAAATCAGTTGAAGGCGGAGAATCACTGTCTGTCTGTATCTTGGTTTTTGCCCCTTTGGATGCAAGCATGTCTTGAACTCGTTGTTTTATTAATAATGGACACTTGATGCACGTTATTAAATGTTTTGCCATTTTATTTACATTTGCAAATTTGTACCGTTATTCGCAATGTGAGCATGAAACTTCATTGCTACTATCGCTTCTGTGAAAATGTTTCCAAATAGTTTAATTTTTCGGTATTCCCATCATTTGAAATATAATAATTAACACGCGCACTTTATTTCACTTACTAATCGCTGGGGACAAATATTTAAGATGAAAAAAGTTCTTTTTATGCACTTGACTCAGGTTGTTGTTGCCGTCGTTCCCACTCATTGAATTCACAAAATTTGTTATTCAAACCCGGTTATGAAAATGGGTATAAATGGGTAAATACGCGGGTTTAAACCCATCTCTAGCCGTAAGCCAACACAGATACTGGGTCACAAATATGATAACAACAACAAAGCCATTGCACAAGTGCTTACAGTTGTGTATGTGTGTGTGTTGACTTGCGGAAAGGCAAAACCCCTACAACAACAACAGTAACACATAACAGTCAACCTTAGAAGCATTAATCAAAGCGCTACAATTGCGTTCCAGCATAACTACTTATATTCAGACACACATACACACTTGCACACACAGCCGCGGAAGGGGCCAGCCCCAATGCCGCGTCTTGATGGACCATAGCAGCAATAGCAACAGCAGCGGCGCAGCTGGCGCCTGTTTGAGCGCCATGTGTATTGTTGTTGTAATGCCGTAATGCTTTAATGGTGCTGCTAATTAGACACATTAATCGCGGCTAAGAGTTTTGCAACAGAGGAAGGAGTCTGCTCGGACAATCGCCAGCAGGGAGTCCCATTGGCTCACACCGTATACATACATATGTAGATAACAGCAATCACTTTTACAACAATAACAACACGAAAAACACTCTTTTCAATACGCGAAGCGGTACCAAATGAAAACAAAAGCTCACAAATATTTTCACACACAAATTTTCATGCATAATAACTGCTCGCATATCCGAATGTGCAAATGTGTGTATATGTGGCTCTGGTTCATAAATGTGTGAGTATGCAAATCTCATCGCCGATTTAATTGCCATTCGTGGCCACAAACATATAACTGTATACTATGGGTATATTACTGTTCCGCTTGATATTTGATTTTTTTAAAGAATTTTGTTTATTTTGTTTTGTGTCGTTACTCGGCTATAATCGCCAATAAAGAAGAAGAAGAATTGTATGCCATTTTTAATTGAAAGTTGTGCACACGTACTTGTATAAAATCTTTTCTCAATCTCCAACTGATTATTTTAACACATTTCCGAAGTTTGATATTTACTGGATCGAAGTCCTTGTGATCAGTCGAAGCCATTGTTCCTTGCAGAGACTTTCTTAAAACACCCGAGATTCTAAGCATTGTTTACTTCTCAATAGAATTATTTATTTAATGTAATTATCAGAGCTGGCGGTGGGGCTAATTAACCTCTGATTATTCCGCAATTTTCAAATAATAAAAAGTATGATAATTTTTGAATTTTTCTCTTCTTCGCTCTCAACAGAAACTAATAGGTGCTTAATGGGTTTTGAGTGCTAAGAAGGGCTTATTTGGTTCGTCCCGCGTTTTTTGAAGACTCGTTTACTTCTCTGACGGGTGTTCTCGTCTCGTGTTTCCATAAACATGTGCCTTTATGGGTTTGTCTTCTCACGACCTCATTGGGAAGATAACGAATGCGGTCCTAGAAATTTTTTCAAATTCATTAATTATTAGAAGTCAAAAGTACAGGGTTTGTCGGGTTTGTAATGGGACTGATTTTCTTCCGCTGCGACAATGCTTCAAGCGTGCGTGCACCGACTGGATTCGGTGGTACGACCAGCTGGTCAGTTGTCTCCGAGCACCAGGAGAGCCAGGAAAAAAATTTTCGCGCGACGTGCTTATGTGAGTGGAGTAAGTCGAAAATGCAGCGTTCGCTAGAGCAGAGGTACACGGTAAAATTCTTAGCGAAGTCCTTCTGTGGAAGTCCTTATGAGACTCAAACGAAGGGTCAATAGGGTCCGACAAGACATCGCAGTCGATTGGATGTTGCACCACGGCAACGCCCCGGCTCACACCGCCTTTCTTGTGAACAGCTACCTAACCGAGGCCGGCATTCCAAAGCTTCCGTAGACGTGTTACATTGTAGATTTACGAAAAAGGCTTCACGAAATAGTTCACGAATTAAATAAGCAAAAGATTGCTTCACTTTACCCAATCTCCCCAGTTTAGACCACGTCACTTTGCTGCAAGGGAAACGGAGCAATTTGCTTTTACTAAATTTATAACGTTATGGTACAGTTATTGTCCATAAGGCTCAAGTGCGAGGTTGTGCTTTCAATTTTAAGCAACAACAACAACGAAGAAGTGCAAATGATATGCACTCATTTAAAAAAAGTAATCGAAGAAAAACAATCACGTCGCTTAATCGCGTTAGTTGAAGAAAAACAATTACACAACAACAAGAACACAAAATTGTCGTAATTATGACTCCTCTGCCGCCGACTCTCGCGACAGCGAAACTCAGCGACCACTTAGCCATTGCCATACAGTTTTTGTTATTGTTTAGATTGTAGTGCCGACGCGGTTGGTGATGACTGGACGATAAATAGTACGTGAGTGACTTTCAGTTTCATAAAAATGAATAACAACAACAACAACCTTTACGAAAATATTAAATAACAACAAAACAAAAGGTTGCAGCTAAAGCCCCAGCATCTGGCAGTGCTTTCGGATGGGAAGGCTGAATTCGCTGTCCGAAAAGTAATAACAATAGCAACAACAGTAATCGTGTTGAAATTAGATCTAGATACGGCACTCTGTCTGATGTATTTACAAAAGTAACAGTAACAATTAAGATGGCATGCTGACATCGCCAAGAATCACTTTGCACTTGTACAACAATTAGGCAAGATTCTCGCAGTAGACGCTCTTATTCACTATTAACAGGTAAGGGGGCCACGTTCGGCTGCAGTGCAACATGTACTCGTGATACTTGGACGCTTTGGGTCGCGAAGACGCGGTTGCAATCATTCTCTGTGGTTCAGTTGTTGTTTTTGTTACATGTTAAATCCTCTTTCAATGACATTACTCAGCGGGAAAAGGAGTGCAGAACTAAAGCTGATTAATAAGTGCTTGGCGCAATTTAAAGAGCGTAAATAATGAGACAACTCGAATGCGAAGGTCTCAATTAAGGGCGAGCTGGACAATGGCGATTTATGGTGTTGCCCGACAGTGACGGCGGAGCACAATGAGTTCAAGTTGGCGGCGCTCCACACCATGCCTAGAAGTAGCAAGCTCAAGCTTGGCTTAAACTCAGTTTCCTCAGCAATTCGCTCAGACTTTAGAAATCATTTTAAGTATTATCGCATGTTGTTGTTATAATTGTGAACGCTTATTTAGGTGAATTAACGCTGCGGGTTGCGAATGGTGGGTGCTGAACGTCGTCAAGTCCGAAAGATCGCAGCTCCACAATTTTATAACCGAAAAACAAAAACAAACAACAATTGGCAAATGGCAACTTGAAGCAAAGGAAGACAAAGGCGAAGATTGAGCTGAAAATAATTAAATTATAATTAAGAGCGGCGTTTAATTGGCGTAGCGTGCAGTTTACAAACACACTCATTTAACATGCTAATATTGAAAAATGTGAAAAGCTTTGCCATTGAAATTAATGGGCGATCGCGTCGTACGAACGCTACAACAACAACCTAAACAATCCAAACAAGCGATTAGGAACATGGCATTTTCGGGTTTTCGGATACTTGAACTGTTGAATTTTGTAATTGCTGGCGTCAGCATATTTCAGCTTGGTTTTTACAAGCGTTGAAAATATTTGTTAAGGCAATTAAAAATTGGAAACAGACACTACGCACACAAACGTACACACGTCTGAGTAAATATGTTTGAAAGCAAGAGATAATAATGATGGGCTAATTAACATTCGAAAAACTGGCAACACGCAGACTGGACACACACACACTCGGTCGTGGAGCATTCCTAAAAGCTTGCTTATTTCAAATCGCAAGTTGGTCCAAAATTGGTGCATAAATGTGGAAAATATAGAAATCGGTTTGTGGACTGGTGAGTATGAGGATAGCCCCAACTGGGAAGTGTTGTTTATTCCTCGGAATGATGGCAATTTGAGCGCTCTGATCCTCGCACAAAAGGGGTTTCCTTTCTACTTTTCGTCCGCTGCATAAAGAAGTTATTCGACGCTGTTCCATGTGGTTCAGCGCAAACTCATTTATAAGGTTTATTTCTCAGTTCACACACTTGGGAAATATTTCCAAGCCGAAAAAGCACCTACAAAGTGAACTTGGACATCTAAAAGCGGCAATCAACCGGATTCGGTAGAGGGGTGATAAAATAGGTAACAAAGTGCATTTGAAGAAAATTTTTTGGAGGCAGATCAATTTCAAGTCTAAGTGGAACTGCCAATCCAGTTCGTCTACTGAACTCTCGATCGCCATGTGTACAACTATGCTCTCACCTCTCAAACCGACCAGGCAATAGGGAACGAATTCAATGTCAGTCAAAGAGTTTCCTGTTCGATTTCGAGTTCGAGATGCACAAACGAGTTTGGCATCGCATTATATCAACCAAGTCAAGCTTACGTAATTCACGTTCCAAATTCGTTCAATCGAAAATCGGTAAATTATTTCAGCATGTCAAAAGAAGAAGTAAACTGTACGAAACCAACGTAAACGAATGCGAGCACATTCAGTGATTTCCGATTTCCATCAATTGCAACAACATATTGTACTTGCAACAACCACATGCGCACGCATTCGCGCTAGAGAAAAAACGGTTCCCAAGGCGCTCTACATTGTGCAAGCAACTTTAATTGAGACTTTGGCATTTACTTTGTTTTGAATTTCATTATTTTTCACTTTTATTTGAGGAAGCAATAACCTCTTTGAGTGAAGCTCCATTGCTGCTGAAGTGCTGCGACGACAGTGGCTATTGAACGTGTCAGTTGAGGAGTGAATTTGTAATTTATTCGAAAATGTCTAACGAAATGAGGCATGCCACTAAGAGCATATTGCACCAGCAACAACAACAATAACGAAAACGCTTATGATCATAATTTCGAAATAATTAAAAGGAGTTGAACATTAGAGCAAAATCGAGAGCTGTTAATATGTGAGTGAGATGATATCTTCCGAAGAATTAATCCGTTCCTACAAAGACCTGTTACCGGGATGACCAAATGCTTAATTCGAAGTGTAGTTCGTTTGTTGGATGCGCAGATTCTACCAAGTTTGTCATGGGGAAACTCTGCAGGAGTGCTTCTTCACTCCGACGTCAGTTGTTTCGGCTAAAAGCATTTCGAGCGGCTTCGTTTGTTCGCGAGCTTCGCAAACCCTCCTCCTTCCTACACATTGCAATTACGCATTGTTAACCTCTTTAATTCCCATAATCGCTGAGCAAAAGAGGGCTTTTGACTGCTCATCATCATTAGATGCGAAATGCGATCACTGTTGATGATTACAGCGGCCGACGATGGCATTGCATCATACAAATGGGGTCTGCGTTCAGCCGTCTCCGATTGCTGCACCCATGTGGTCGATATCGATCGTTTTATTACTTGTTGCCGTCTTGGCTTGGCCATTAGTGATTCGACAAGTCAAACCTTGAACAAATCGTTTTCTTTTATAACGCGCCTTCATTAAAAGTGTCCGATGGGATGTTGCACGAACCGCACAGATCTATTTATTCATCAAGTTTATGATTAGGAATTTCTCTTTTTTGCGTTCATTAAGATCGCTCATTAGTTTTTTTATTTACAATTAATCATTGAAAAGCATTTCGGTTTTCGGCAATATATTGTTATTATGCGGCTACAAGGGTCGTATCTTTTGTGAAAAGCCTAAAATAGTGAATTCAGTTATATTTAATGGAGCAAAATACCACGTGCTATAGTATAATAACCCGATTAATTTCTCTGCTAGCCCCTAAACGAAGCAAGGAACCCGATTCGATTATTCCTATCGCAGTTGAAATTTAAGTCAACAAGAGGCAAGAGTCGTTTGAAACCAGTTCTTTGCTAGAGAACCTCGCAGGGTTTGCCTGAAAAGGTTCTTCGTAAAAACGTTAAAAAAATCAAGGCATTCTAAAATTTAATTAAGGGAATAAATAAATGAAACAACAGAAAACGAAATTACGATTCCATACAAACTGAAATAAAATGACTAATGAACTCATTACTAGTGACTAACTGCCAGGGATAATGATATACCCAACTTATTCCAGTGTGAGAGCGCCTCGAAACAAGCGTTTTTTATAAGATTTTCCATTATGGCCAGATCGCACCAAATAAGAATTTTTGGACATTTCAAATTAAAATACCCAACTTTTATTACGATTGCAAATTTTTATATATTGGACTTTTAATATACGGCTAAACTACTTAATTCCTTTTTTTATGATTTTATGGTATATTAAAACAACTGACTTTCGATATTTCAATACTTAATAATGTGAATTAAGTCTGTTCTTCTTCTTCTTCTTAATTGGCGTAGATACCGCTTACGCACAACCCTATTCAGGGAAAGAGTCTGTTAGTTCTCAATTATAAAATGTTTTTAATCATTTGTAATAGAAATATAATTCTATTATGCATCACATTACAAAACGTTTCATGATATATATTTAAATTTTGCATTTCTTTGATTTTCATTGTATTAAATTTTTATTAGCGATCTTGAACGGCGGCAATAAATTCCTCCGTTCACATATATTTTTGSTATAATTTCAATCTGGCCGTTCCAGTCGTTCCAATTGCAAAACGTCAAAACCTACTCAATCCAGTCAACTGTCAAAGTTCGGTAGGTTTTGACGTTTAGCAATTGCTCTCTCACTKSMWGTGAGAGAGGAGTTGGGGATCTCATTGTCTCTGCTAACTGCCGTCAAGTCGCATACATACCATATGTCAATCGACAATCAGATGTCAGCTATTAATTGGCAACTCCATTTTACGATTAATTTAAATAAACGACACACTCGCAAACTTCTCGGGCTACGATGAAAAACGATTCCACACCAAGTCAAGTATACAAGCGTTCTTTCCAAGTGTGAGAGAAAACAACTGTTTACTTAAACTATTTGGTAGTTGTTGTTGTTGATTGCGTTACACCACTCCTTCCGGAGTAGTCGCTTAATCGTCAGTGTCAATTATAACCATAATGTATTATACTCGTATGTAAAAGGTCAGGCATCTCGAGGTCAGTACATACCAGATTTGGTTGAATTTGATCGAGTTTCACAAAATGTCTTATTTTGACCTCAAGTAAATATATATGCATATACCAGGGGTTTTTGGCAATCTCGTAATTATTTCATTGTCCGATATGACGAGGCTACAGCCTTGACAGCTGCTTGGCTGTCTACGTAGATGTTGACTCTGGAATTGCTTGTAGGTGCATGAGAGGCCGCCTCCGCTGCTTTCGCAATAGCACAGAGCTTAGCCTGAAATATACTGCAGTGGTCCGGTAACTTAAAAGGTTGCCTTATGTCTAACTCTGGACAGTATATTCCCGCACCAACTTCATTTTCGAGCCATCAGTATTGATTTTTAGATTGTTGCGAGTAGCTAACATACCTTTACGCCAGCCATCTTTTTCTATGTCTACTTTGAACCATGGGTGGCAGGTTTAGTGCCAGTTCAAGAGTCGCTGTTGGTGTTGTTCTCAGAGCCCCGTTATGCATATATATTTATTCTAAATGCCGTGACCCCGTTTTTCTTAGGGATTTGATTCATTGTTGAAGAAACACGTAATAAAGTCGGTGTATGTATGTGTGTAGGTTAATTGGTTATTAAACTCGGTTCGTTCATTTTCAATGCTATTGGTAGGAAAAAGTGAAAGTACACCTACAGCTACATTACTGTTATTGTTGTTGTTATTTTGACTAATTTTGCACGCTAATTCTTTAGTAGTAGAAAGCGTACTAATCGATTACAGTTATAGTTTCTTTAAAGAGTTAACTTTGCTTGTTGTTATTCACCTCTGAACTTAACTCCTTTGGCAAATAAAAGACCAATTTGTTAGCCAGCAATTTATTAGCCATGAACATATGATGATTGGCAACGCATACACACGCATTTACACAAGCACATACGTGTATGTTCGCTTACTTTATTGCCACAGCTCAATTATTTTGGACAGCGTTGTTGTAATAAAACTGTATTGCCCACAGTGTTTCAAAGTATTGCTGTGACGACCTGTCTAGCTGAAATGGTCCTTTCTACTCTCTGTTTGCTGGCCGACGTATTTAGGGCTGCCTCATTAAACTCGGCTCGAACTACGAAGAAGCTCAATTTCAATTTTGGGTATCTAGACTTCCGGTACATTACGCAGTAATATCAGATGTATGCGCTTGCCTCCATTGCTAAGAATAGTTGTCCTACAAAGTACCACTCCATAACGAGAAGAAACCCGATGGTTAGTCTCTTGTGAATCGTATTACTCCATAAATACCATACGCTGAATTCTTCACATGCATTATTGAACCCATATTTCTTGCCGTCCATGTGGCCAACCTCTCATTAGTTATTGCGTAACATAAACATTGCTATTTAGGTCTCGAGTTACTTAAGATTATTCAAAAGGCGAGCTATCCCAGCGGGTTTCTAATCGAAATGTTAAATTGAAAAATCGATGCTTTGCTCTTTTATTGGATGAGGAAGATTAATTCGCAATACTTTTTCTAAGAGATTTCTTTTTTTTACCATTGCCCAATAGCCCTCACTGTTGGCGATTTTGTTGAAGCGACGATGCATTCAGCATTTAGACTCATTCAGTTCGAAACGAATGCGCGATTATACTATTTACATATAGGTATGGTATATATAAAACAGTGATTCACATAAAAAATAGTCATAATATTTTGCCACCGAGCAATGTGCGGGGCCAACACCAACTACTCGTATCAGATCCATCTTGTCAGACATGAAATCGACGTCAAATGAAATAATAAATGTTGATAATACTCGCCGTCATGGCAATATTATACATGCATACTTCAGAGGAGTAGAGGAGAGTCATTGAATTTGTGTGCACCCTGTATAAGAGCAAACTAGACTTGCCATTATACTGCAATTTAATTTTATTGATGTCATTTTCAATGGCCGTTCTGGTCAACACTCGTTGAATAAAATTTTACTATATTTTTCTTCTGAATTTTAGAAGATCTCCGCCTACCTACTCTATATGCACATGAATATAAAAAGGATATCACGTAGGGAAATGTTTTAGTTGCTCCATTCTGGAAATTCAGTCAAAATGTACTCTGTGTTATTTGTTGTTCTGCAAGTGTGCGTTCATATGCATTTTGGTTGCTCCACCGCCAAACCCGAAATTTTAAAACCAGTCATCGACGGTCAAGTGGAGCCAACAAACTCCTCGCATCTATTGCTCGAAGCCATACAAAGGGAAGGCGACTTCAGCACGTTGTTGTTGTGGCGTCGTAAGCCAATAGACTGCTTTGCTGACTTCTCTGACTGGCGTTCGGCGAACTTCACGGCCAAACTTATCTTTGACGCGAATTATACGATCTACTTGAATGCATACTACAACCGCGCGCTGCTCAGCGTCGTGTGTCTTGACGATTTTGTGGACTTGAATCTGCTGGAGAGTATGTCGGAAAGCTTGCAACATATGCGGGAGGTTAGAATATTATTCTTGCTGAAAAATTTCACTACAGCGCAGTCGGACGAGCTGGAAGAACTTTTCGCTTACTGTGACCAGCAGCAAATGTTGAATGTAGTTGCAGTGTTTAGAGATTTTCAGGCAACTGGCCGTTTGAACTCTTTCACTCGTTTTCCGAATTTCACTTTGGAGAGTTATCCATCGTCTGGGATATTCTATCGGAGTCGTTTTAATGACTTGCAGGGTTATGAGTTGCGTAGCATGCCGTCACAATCCGAACCGGGATCCATCGTGTATACAGATGGGCTTGGTGAAAAGCGCAGTTCTGGTTATGTTTACCATCTAATTTCCACCTTCGCCGCCAAGTTGAATGCCACACTTACTTATAGGGCACCACTGAATGTAGGTGCGAGCATCGAAATCTCCATTCTGGCAGACTTAACCAGCAATTATGAATTGGATTTGCCGATTGGCTTACAAATGCCTGTCGAGAACGATTCGCTTTACGCGTTCTCAAACATTGTGGAGATCAGCAGCTGGATGCTAATGCTGCCACGGTCGGGCTATATTGAGCGTTACCAAGTCTACAAGTATATCTTTCAGAGCAATACGTTGAAAATAGATGTTACGATTTTCATTATTTTCTCATTGCTGTACACGTACATAATCAACGGCCACGAAAGCCATGTGGGAAGTGTAAAAGAATTCGCGTATAATGACGTGATCTTTAATGATAAAATTTTTCGTGGCGTTGTCGGACTACCGTTTCAGTTGCGCCGTAAGCGAAATTACAAATTTTATTTGTTATATTTTCTGATTTTCCTGCAGGGTCTGATATGGAGCACTGCCTATAGCGCACAATTACATGCATTTAGCAGTCAACCACCTTCGGGAGAACAAATAAAAAGCTACGCCGATTTAAAAGCTCGTGGCATAAAAATCGTGCTACCGCTAGAAGAGTATGAGGTACTTGAGAAATTCATGCCCGAGTCCTTTATGTTGAGCTATAGAGATCTTCTGCTCGTTTTTCCCGAGTTGCGGGATTTCTACACACTTCGGAAGAGTCTCAACCCAGGCTTCGCGTATTCCACACATTCGGAAATGTGGGCGATGGTCGAGCGTCAGCAACGCTACTTCTCTCAACGCCTATTTCGCGTGTCCGAAGAGGCGCAGTTCCATCGCCAAATTTTACTGGCAGTACCCTTGGCCGAAAATAGTGTCTATCGCGCCACATTCAACGCGTACTTATTGGAAATGCAGGCGTACGGTTTCTGGCATCACTGGACTACAATGAGTTTGTTTGAAATGATCAAGGCGGGAAAGTTGAGTTTGGAGGATTTGACTATAGCGCGCCACTATGAACCACTACATTTTCAGGATCTCCATTATATTTGGTTGATGTATATTTTTGGTATTGCCATTGGAAGTCTTTGCTTCATAACAGAAATTTTAAAGGAAAAGTTTAAGCAAAATAAGTGCCCCAGGGATGGTCAGGGCTTTTAACATTGTGTTGGAAGGAGCTTAAGCGTATATTAGAATAGACGGGCAAAAACGGTGCACGTTCAATTATTCACATAAATTTGTACCGCTTTGGGTCCTTCACTTAGTCCATACTTGTAAATAAAAAAAATATTATAAAGAGTTCGATTCGAGCTTAGGCGATGGCCTAAGATTGAAGCGTACTAAATAATGAGATATTGTGAGTTTATTTCCGCATTTATTTTCTCATTGGTGGTTTGTTCTTTAATTTGAATAAATAAAGCTCGGCAATGAAAACCGCACCGCCTACACTTAAACCACATAACAGTAAATAAAATGGCAATTGAATATCTTGGATGCTGATATTGTGGAATTTTTCCGTTGTTTTAGATTCTACCTTCAACAATTGGCCACTTGTTACCATATCTAGGTAAGTGACTGTACGCCAATGCTGCAAAAGCCCAGTTTCCACGACGCGTAAGGTCATCATATTCAACAGCTCCATGATGTATGAGTTCTCGGCCAAAGGTATGCCCAACAACAATAAGCCAAAAAATTTTAGCGTCGGAGCTAAGCAATACAGTTTTCTCTCAAATGTTTCTTGTTGTGCCTCGAAGATTGACCAAAGTGATTCTGGCATTGAGTAGGCATACGCGGTGTCATAATCTCTCCGATGGCGTTGAAATATTTTAGTATCCTCTAATAGTAATATATCCTTGAATGTCCGATTGAAATCAGAGCCAAGTGAGTCCTTCACTGTTGATATTTCCCTGCGATCAAACATTACTTTCAAATTCTGGTTTCGCATATCGTCGAAAGTCAATATTTCCTGCTGTAGAGGTGGACTGGTGAAAAGAGTTTGAAAGTACGCCGAGTACATGTTGTTGATGAACAAGCCCAGTAGAAATAGAAACACGTAAAGTGTTTTCAGTGATAGCACCGGATGTGGAGATTTTATGATAAACGAGAGACCGATAATTCCCCGAAAAATATTATCGTTGACCAAAATGTCAGTCCAAATGATACCATCGCTACTTTTGTAGAATTGATGCTTAATGATAGAGTCCAGTAATGAGAAAAGAATATGGAGTATTATCAAAAAGCCGATAACTTGGGCTGAAATGACGATCGTGTATATTTCGGAGTAATATAGTGGCCGAGGACAAGGCAGTACAATAAACCAGCCACTCAGTTCCAGCGGATAAGTCAAAAATGAGTAAAAGCCATTTCCACCATAGGATAGGGGAACCAATGTGATTGCTACGTCCAGCGAACCATTTGTGACAAAATTTAACAGAACCGTTAAATGTAGTATTTCTCCTGGAATTACTGGATACCGGTACTGCAAGGTAATATTGTATTTTTCTGCAAAGGTGAGCAGCAGGAGCCCAACATAGCCGCTCAGGTGCTGTTGACCGGCTGAATCCACATAAATTAGGCAGCGGGGTGCAATTTGCCCCGGTAAGGTAAGGAAAGGTTTTCCCTGCAGATCTCTTTGGTGAGGTAGAAAGTAGAAATTGGAGCTATTCAAAAGCTCGCGTCTCCAATGTCCGTTGGGAAATGGATAATAACGATAGAAGTACGACTGCAAATCGTTGAAACCAATAACATTTGTGATATACTGTTCTTCCCAATAAACAGTCAAGGCGTCCAGCAAACTCGCTGTAGGTTTTGCTGTTCCAAACAGTAGAATAATACGCGTCTGACGGCTACGGTGCAATTTGGCTGCCAAAACTTTGAGTAATTGAAGATCTAGAGGGTTTGCGGGCAAGCACACAATGACGATGAGGTTGCTATTGAAGCGGTCCTTTAACTTGTCCTCCGAAGCGCTAACTGTGGCAATGATTAGAGGTACTTGCGTTTCCTCTTCTATTTCGCTTACAGAAAAGCAAGGCTTTGATGCTTCTCCCAATACAAGCATTGTATCAAAAGCGTTCTCTTCATAGATTCGAAGGAGTGCGTTCACAAAAGCACCCCTAGAAACCGCTTCTTCTGCCAGATGCCAGAGCTTTGCGTGAGTTACGCAGTTTGAAAGCTGAAGTGAGAGCAATAGAAGTAGACACAACATATTTGGCTGTTGTCCAGACAAGTACTGCTAAGTCTCATGACTGTAAGGTCACATTTAGTTCTACAAATCGCTCATGTGTGCGCAGAACACAACATGTGCCATTAATAATTATATTAATAATAATAGTAATTAATAATAAAAATTAATGGATTTCTCTCACGGAAGGCGGATTAACAAAAACGTGACTTCTTCATTCCAGGAATACCGCTGCCAACAAGATTTTGTAGTGCAACAGGCGTTGCCATAGATTAGGGAAGTGATCATGAGACCTTAATAAGGCCAATTACCCCTATAATCGCGACAGCGGGAAAACGGCTAAGCAAACGAAACTGAGAAAAATTTATTATTTTGGAAATTTCGGGTTTTGAAAAGGGTTTGAATTGCTAATTCACCCATAAGCAGTATACAGACAGTCGGGGGAATTTAATCACAGTTGGTTTTTCCAGCCTACCCTGTGTTTGGCATTCCCGCCAGCCTTTCATTTTGAGAATGATACATTTGCTTGCTTGTTTTGAACACATGTTGTATCCCACGCTAAATAAAATATGGAGGGAGAATTATGGCAAGTAAATTAATGAGGAACGCCACTAGAATTATCATATAACTTAGTTCTAAATTGGCTTTCAATTTAAGCCAATAATATGTTTACTGCCAACACCTTTTTTGACACACTTCGTCAAATCTAGAAAGTGGTGTCTATCAATTGAAAATTCCAAGCGAAGCCAGGTCTTTCTCTACTTGGTCTTTGTTTGATCACAGGAGATATTTCCTCTTGCCCTTGTTCACTAGCAGACCCATTTAATCGCTTCCTTATCCATTCTAGAGAAAGAACTAACGGTGCGGTTGTTGAGACCAATGATATCAATATGATCGGCGTACGCCAGCAGCTGTACGCTCTTATAGATAGATTAAAGAAGATGCTAGAGGGGAGTCGTCTTATCTCGGAGCTGGGAGAGGTCCTTCCCGATTCTGACGGAAGTCAGCTTATACAGCCGTATTAGCTTTGCGGAGATATCAAGTTCAGTCATAGCGGCATATAACTAGTTCCTTTTTCGTGCTGTCGAAGGCGCCTTTAAAATTGACAAAGAGGTGGTGTATTCCGATCTTCCACACGATTATATATCATTAAATTTAATTTCACAAAATACCAAAAATATTAGATTAAAAATACACAAGAAACACCTTCCGCCGATGAGATCAGCTTAACGACTGATCCTTGCTTTTGTCCTCATTGTCTTGCGGAGTTGCCACCGATCTACTACATTCCCATCAAGGACCGACTTATTTCAGCTGAGAACTCATATCATAGATCCCATCTACTAAGATGCTGTGGATAATTGCTGAGGGTACTTTGGTGCAGGCAGTTTCAAGATGTACTAAGACCTGTAACTATGAAGAAGTTGAGTTTTAGAACACTTTTACAAAAAACAAAATAACACATAATGAATACACATAATTATGCTTTCTGGGAGAATCCTTACAAATGGCATTCAATTGTTATTTTTAATGCAAATAACTCCTCAAATTGGCTATAAATATCCTGTCGGCTCACTTCCATCGCCAGTAACCCCTTCAGTGATATATTTGGTGTCACAAATCATTGCCTGGCTTAATCAATCAAGCCGCGCGCTTGCCTCCTTACGCTTTGATGACACTCTTAACCGATACTTATGCATTTATTTTTGATGGATAACAGCGTTCACCATATTAATTTCATAATACAACTTTTCTATTAGTTCCTGTAATCCATTAGGAAATTGAAACTAATCGAAGGCCTTAAATGCAGCATTGTATAAAATACAGAGAAACAATAAAGCTTTAATCAGTCTTTTAAGTTCGTTCTCAGAGAGTGTTTTGAAGCGGAAATGTTAACTTCCGGCAATATACTGTTACTTTACAGTTTGCCACTGCTGATGGGTTATCCAACTTTGAATTGGAACTCTTCAAATGCCTTAAGTATAAGTTATATTCTGAGGAAAATTGATTTGGAGTGGAAAGTTAGCACAGTTATCGTCATGAACGCCTACAAATCCCAGCTCAGCTGCCTCTGTGATGTGGATATTAAAATAGTTAGCACTAACACGACCGTTAAGCTATTGAATGCGGGCAACTCTAGCTCATCTTCCAAGCGAGACAGCAGCGAACTGCTTTTAATCCGCTGCCTACCGGAGAGATTTTCTGCAAAGTTTTTGCAAGCAATGCTCAATCTCCTTCAAAATAGGCGAACTGCTCGAATGTTTTTCATTTGGAATGAGGAGCATTCGGACGCAACGAGTAGGAAGCGTGTGCAATTGCATAAACAGCAACAACTGCTCTTCGAATATTGCGCTCAAATGCGTTTGCTGAATGTAATCGCCATTTACCGGGACTACTTGAAAGACGGACACTTCTACACGTTCACCTATTTTCCAAAGTTTCATCTGGAACGAAAAGGAATGGACGAGGATTGCTTCCCAAACCGCATAAGGAACTTAAAAGGCATTGTTTTACGAACTCTGCCTGATCAGTTGGAGCCTTGGACTATTGTGTGGCGTGATCGGAATGGTTATATACAGATCAGTAGCTTTTTTACTAAAATCTTGCGAGAGTTTGCTAAACAGAATAACTTTCTTATCCATTGCCTGTGGTAACAGATAACTTTATAGAAATGGGAACAATGATTACTCTTTTACGAAGTGATACAATTGCTATAGTAAGTGGAATTGCGTTTGCGGGCGATACAAACAGCTTTATAGACATAAGCGCCGCTGTACTATTAGTGGATTGGACGATTATGCTGCCTATGCCATCACGAATACCCGACAGCGAAATCTTTGTGCTCCTCCTCAATTCAGTTTTGGGCCTATTACTTCTCAGCTTACTCTTTATATATTCTTCCGTATTCACCTTTGAGAGTTTGACTTTGCAATGCCGGACGTCAACCGAAAGTCATCTCTTGTTCCTTTGGACACTCATCAACGTAGTGTTTCGAGGAATAATTGGCCAACCGTCGTACGTTCGAGTAGAACTTTCAGCGAGATTCTGGAAGCGCTTCTTGTTTATAACTCTCTACTTAAGTGGCATTTTTATGAGTACATTGATATCTACAAGTCTTCAATCATATCTGACTAGCAGTCTACGCTATCCGCGTATAAAGAAATTCGATGAGCTGTACTACTCGCGAATAAAAGTAAAAATGAGCAAATATGAGTATGGCTTGCTTCCCCCGAAATATCATTGAGCCTTCATTTGAAGTAATCCAACGGCAACGATCAATATTGGATCCAAGGTATGCTTTCACAGTACTCAGCCCAATGTTGTCTGTGATGAGCAAGTATCAATCTCACTTGCAGCGACCGCTTTTTTATGTGAATAACGATATATATCTAAGTAAGGGGACTCCGAAGGCAATACCATTGCAGAAGAATTCAATTTATACGGATGCGCTCAATAATGTGATCAATGAAATACAAAGCGTGGGCTTGCTGGACTTATGGACCGCCCAAATGTACGACGATATGGTCGCGGCAAAAAAACTGAACACCACTAATCCAGTAAACGATGTGAGAAGCGAAAGTTTGGACTTAAGCAGCTTCTACTGGCTGTGGTGGTTGTATGGCGTCGGTGTAAGTCTATCAATTCTGGTGTTCTTTGCTGAACTTTGGTGTTATGACAGAGCGGTAAAAAAGAATCTAGCTAAGCAGAAAAGTGGAGAGCGAATAATCATCAACCTTTTCAAACACAGATGTATCCATGCATATCTGACTGCATGATTACACAATAAAAAAATATTTAAGAGTTTTTTCCGAAATTTTAGCTTAAATTCATGTTGAACAAGTAGTAATTTATTATAAAAGAGTTTCTACGAAGTTTTTTTTAAATTTTTTAGAAAATATTTTATTATATTTTCTCAGTGAAATTTTGCTCTATGAATTAAAGCTAGGCACATATTTATAATTGGGTCGAATATGTGTATGTAGATGGTGCGGAGGCGAGCATAATTGAACTGGATTCCCTCTTTTCGCCCACCGTCTTACCGCTCTTTTTCTTGATAACTTCTCCTCTTTTTGCGCCACTTTTATTGTTCTCTTGTAATAACAAAGCTCCGTGAAAAATACCAGGGTTGATATACCTATTCCAATTCCATAGAACCACCACAACCAGTAAAAGTCCTCCAAATCTAGTTTTATATTTCGCACACCCTCCATCCGATATAAGGTATTCAATTTCTTTGCCACTATCATATCCTCATACACCTGCCTTTTCCAAAGGTCAGTCAGTCCGACTGAATGTAATCGGTTTATCATTAGATTGAAAGCTTCTTTGTAAATCGAGTGTCTCTGCAGCGGCATAACTAGCGGCATTCCTTTAGTTATAAAAAGTTGTTTGCTCACATAAAATAGCGGTTGTGGCAAATAAGTCTGATATCTGGCCAAGACATCCCAAAGATTACTGAACATTGTGTAATCGTAACGGGTATCTAAATATGTACGCTGCCTTTGCAGTTTCTCCAGCGAACTCGAAGAAATAAAATGATTTATTATTATTATTTATTAATTTTTTACTATATTCAGGTTTCGTCTACTCACATATAAATCGAGAGTCTTGTAGCCATCTTGGCTTGTTTTGATAGTTATATCGGACTTTAGGAATTCTTCGAAAGTGTTGATTAGGGGATATCGAACGGGACTAGTCAGATACGATTGTAGGCCTGCAGATATCAAGGTGCTCATGAAAATACCGCTCAAGGAAAGCGTCATATATAAGAAACGTTTAATTAATTTTGCTGAAACACCAACTTTTGAAGACGTCGGCTGTCCGATAATACTGCGTAATACCACATTAGTCAGTATCCAAAAGAAGAAGAGTAAGTTTTCGGCTACGCCGTTGCAAGAGCAGAGCCTTCACGGTGAGTACAAGAGAAAACACAAAGAGCAGTATGAACAGAAACAAGCCCAATGATGAATTGAGAGCGTCAAAAATATTTCGCTATCTGGTATTTGTGCGGGCAGGGGCAGCATAATTATCCAATCTATAGACAATATAACCGTCGATACATCCTTGTGCCAGCCACTATGTCGATTGAGTTATTTTGCAATAACATCAGTTCTGCTAACGTGGGAGCCCTTTCTGGCGTGACTGCCATGTAACCGTACCGTTATTTCGTTTAGCGAACTCCCGCACAAATCGCGTCAAGAAACCGCCGATCTGTATATCACCATTACGATCTTGCCACACAAGTCTCCATGGCTCTGACTGATCGGGAGCCATTCGTATGGTGACACCTTCTAAGTCGATTATTCGGTTTGGGAAGCAATCCTCATCCATTCTTTTCCGTTGAAGATGAAACTCCGGGAAATAGCTGAACGTGTAGAAGTGTCCGTCTTTCAAGTAGTCCCGGTAAATTACATTCACCAGACGCATTTCAGCGCAATATTCGAAGAGCAGTTTTGCTGTTCCTGTAACTGTAGCCGCCTCTCACTCGATGCGCCGGTATATTCCTCACTCCAAATAAAAAGTATGCGAGTATTGCGTTTATTTTCAAGGCAGTTGACCATTGGATCCAATATTTCGAGTGAATAATACTCCGGTAGAGAGCGGATCAAAATTTTTTCATCATTTAAAGGTTCCAAGGCGCTCGAACATTGGCTTTGTGCCATCATTAATTTAATGGTATTATTAGCACTTAATCTCTCTCTCTTGTAAGCGTTAATAATGACGAATACGTAAATTTTTCGCTGCAAATTAATTTTATTTGTGATTTCCTTAAGGTCCGACCCATTTATTTGCTGCTGACACTTCCATTGAAGTGATGGATAACCAGTAATCAGTGCAAAATTACAAATTAGCAGAAATCGACTAACAGTTAACATTGTTTTGTGTATTTGGTCTGAGAGTGCTCGAACAAGACTAAAACCGAACTCATTCGAAAATGTTCATATTTATGAATTTGTTACAACAAATCAAAGGAATTCAAAGAAAACAAGAAAAAATGTTAACTTCGGTTGCACCGAAGCTATAATACCCTTCACAAATATAAAAGATTCCTTCGAATAACTTGATTTCAATTGCTTAGTTTGTATTGCAGTTGTATGCTATTGGGATCCGATATGAACAATTTCTTCGAAACTTACATTACTGTCTTCCGAATTTCGTGAAGACACCTCGTCAAATGAAAAAAGTTTACCATACAAGCACTTGATTCTCATAGTTCAGCTTATATGCCAGCTATATGCTATAGGGATCCGATATCGGTAATTCCGACAAATGGAATGTATACACAGACAGGCGGACATGACAAATCGATATTTTTATAGGGTCTCCGACGCTTTCATTTTGGATGTTACAAACATTGTGGCAAACTCAATATACCATGTTCAGGGTGTAAAAATGTTAAGGGTCGAACTTGGTCCCAACGCACGTTCGTTAAGGTATTTTGTTTTACACTTTTTTTTTCCAATGGAGTTACCACACAACCGTAAGAGTCCGGATTACACAGATAAACACTGACGAAAATGAAAGTTCTTGTTATTGGAATTAAATGATTTTTTTTATTAAAAGGCCAACAGTCTAGAGAATATTTTTTGGTTTTGCCCGAATTTAAGCCCTCCTTTAAATGTATTAGCGCACGTAAGTTTAATCATCTTAGTTCTTGTCGGGGGTTTCTTCGGTTCTCCTTTGTCTGCTCTACTTTGATTAACGACGCGCATTTTGGAACGCTTGTTTAAATTGTAGTTTACCGTAATACCATATCATCAAGATACACATCAAGATATGTACTATACATCATCGTATGTGAGGCTCAGGTGTACTTTTAGGTAATTGAATTCTGCCCAGGTTGCTCTTGGTACTTATAACTACATTTACCGTAAATCATTTACAGTAATTAATTTTTTTCATTAGTTATGTGTCAAGATCTAGTTCCACTCAGACACAAAAAAGTTACTTAAAATATTCCTAAGAGGAATATTGGAGAAAGAAAGGAAAGGAAATTTGGAGAAAGAAACACGGTCTTCCATCTAATTCGGTGAAAAGAAATATTTAAAAAGAACAAAGAAGTTTGGTTCACCTTGTCCGCTGCCCTGTATCTACAAGTATCTATGGAAAAATTGTAAGTGTAACTAAATTCCAAGATCTGGTTTTGTGGATTTCGTACACAAAAAAGTATCCGGAAGTTCTAAATAAAACGAAAAATATTTAATTATTCATAAATATTTATTTTGTCGCCCTCAAAGCACTCCCCACCAAATGTAACACACTTATACCAACGATTTTTCCAGTCCTCGAGTCAATTTTCATTTGCAATTTTTGGGATGGCCTTCAGCTCCTTCTGCTAATTTTGTTTTATTTTTTCGATCGACTTAAAAAGGGTTCCACGGAGCGACAAATTCAGTTAGGGGAACAAGAAAAAATGCACAGTGTTCTTGGCTTTAAATTCGGTCACAATCGCGGCTCGATGACATGGTGTATTATCATCGGTAAAATTCTTGGATCGTTCTTCCACAATTCCGGCCGTTTTCGACCGATATTCTCCCGTAAACGCCTCAATACGAACAATAGAACACCATATTAACCGCCTGTGCCTCCATAACAAATTCATGATGCAGCAAACCATGAATATCGAAAAAAAACAATGAGAACCACATTAATTTCTGAGCGGGCTTTGATGTGGTTTTTTGGATTCTGCTCATTTTTTCTCTCAATTCCGATGACTGTTGACTTAAACCCATCTCCCATCGGAAGTTATAATGTCCTCCATGAACGTGAGGTCGGAATTCGCACGATCAAGCATGTCCAAAGAGACCTGTTTAGGTAATTTTTTTTAATTCAGTTTTATTGGGACGAGTCAAACAAGAAATCATTCAAGCAGACTCGCGGTATATGTAGAGTTCTTTTGCCATCTCTCTAACACATCTGATGGTTTACAAACACCATATTCTTCAATTTCTTAATATTTCCATCAGTTCAATAGGCCGAAGGTCGTCCAGAACGAGGCATGTCTTCAACGATCTCTTGGCCGTCTTTGAAGGCTTTGTACCACCCGTAGGCTTGCGCTTTTGATAAAATTGTATCACCGTAGCCATTTCCCACACTTGCGATGATTCCGCTCACGAAATTTGATTAGAAAAACAAAATTTGAGACAAATTCTTTCCTCGATATCTTTATATATTGTAAAAATCGCAATGCATGTTTTTGATATATCACTTACCCGTGGAGTTTAAAAAACAATCTCCTTTACATTTTTTGTCACAATGTTTATAAAGTCTTAAAAGAACATTTCCAAACCTATTTCATCTCTAAACTTAAGATGAATATAGCTCTTTTAAGTTGGGATATATTTCAGTTTTACTGGACCCCTATAATGTTCTTCTGCTTTACTCTTAATGGTATAGCGAGTACGTCTTGCTTTCAGTATTATTGAGGCCAGGTGTAAGTATATAGTAAATATCCAGATAATTGCTTTTTAATAATTTTTAGTCCGTTCGATTTGGGAGTAAATTCTTTTACTTCTGCCCTCAACTAATGATATGTTATTACTCACTAGTTCGATTCGATAAAATCTTTGCACTTTTTGCGGCTGACTGACTCAAATTTTAGTCAGACGAATCGATACTCAACTAATTAGACACTGAAAATGGTGAAGAGCTTTGCAATCGAATTTTGTGCTATTCTGTAGAAAGATTGTATCCAAATGTGGTGCACAAGCAAACTACTGTGCATACTTCTGACTCTCTTTTATACAGCCAACGCTCATCCAATAATAAGAGGACATGAAAATGTGGAATTCGCTAATTTCTCCAAGCTCATTGAGAAAATTCGCATGGAGCGTGCCATCGAAACGGTGGTGATGTTTAAGGCCTTCCACGACCAGCAATCCTGTTTGGGCGACGATACTCTGCGCTCACTTCATCGCTCAAATATCACCGTTATACTATTGAATGCCACATCCAGCTGGCAGCTGCAAGGAGCCGATGTCAACAGCGAATTGCTGGTAGCGCGTTGCGTCGCTGAGCCGATCCAGCCACATCTGTTGAATCTGATGGTCAGAAGCCTCGGAGTGGTGCGCGATGTACGAATCGTCTTCATATGGAACGTCAATTACGTCAAAGCGTCGCCGGGAAGGCGCAACGAGCTGCAACAGCAATTGCGGAAACTTTTCATGTACTGCGCAAGCACGAAGTTACTAAATGTTATAAGCGTATACAGTGATTTCGAATCTGAGGGCCACTACTACACCTACAGCTACTTCCCGAGTTTCCATTTGGAACGCAAGCAGATGCAGAACGCTTGCTTTCCCAATCGTTTAAAGGACATGCAGGGCACCGCTTTACGCACGCTTCCCGATCAAAATGAGCCGAGGTCAATTGTGTGGCGCGATCGCTGGGGTCGTCTGCAAGTAGGTGGCTATATGGTTAAAGTGATTGAGGCCTTTGCTGCACCTATGAGTACGACGTGATATTCAGTATGTTGCAGAACGAAACGATCGACTTTTTGATGGGCTTGACCGGAATTGGTTGGAAGTTGAATGCGTCGCAGGTATCAGCGCCGGTGATCTCTATGTTTTGGGCAACGATGTTACCGCGCCCACCGAAGCGACCGATAAGGGACATTTATGTGCTCATATTTACATCGGTTATCGGCCTTATTCTATTGCTTTTGTTGCTGATCTTCTCTTGTCTGCTCACTTGCGAGAGCATGCGTTGGCGTCACAATCGTCGTACATGCAGCAACGCGTGCCGACTCTTTCTGTTTACGCTTACAAATGTCTCTTTGCGCAGCATGCTGGGTCAGCCTACACACGTACACATCACCGCCGCATTCACGAAACGCTTCATATGTAGTCTACTATTTGTGGCCGGTATTTATGTGAGCACCATCAGTACTAGCTACTTGCAAACATATCTCACAAGCAGTCCCAAACTTCAGCGGGTCAACACGTTTGACGAGTTGCTTTGTGTGCCGACACGCATTAAAATTTCCTTAGCCGAATACAATGCACTCGAAGATTTCGTTGGCCCTCGATTTTTGGAGAAGTATACGAGTGTATTCCTGATCACACCATCCATAAATGATTACTATTATGAGCGTAAAACTCTGAACACCCATTTTGGCTATACCGTTCCGCAATCGTTGTGGAAGACGTTTGTGGAGTATCAAAGAAGATTGGGTGTAAGCTTGTTCTACATTAGCGATCAGATGATCTTGGCTAAAAACTTACAAATGGGCATACCCTTGAGCCCACATTCCATATACCGTGACAAACTGAATGCGCTGATCCAAAATTTAATAAGCGCCGGACTCGTGGAGTATTGGGAAAAGCTGGCTTATGGCGATATGGTGGCAGCAGGAAAGCTCAATAAAACGATCTCGACGCCTTACAACCTGGAGCACAGTCTAACCTTGGGGAATCTCTATTGGATATGGTGGCTGTATGGGGTAGGAATGTGTGTGGCGGTTGGGATTTTTCTCATAGAACGAGGCGTTGGAAAAAATCATTATTGAAGAGCTTTATCGTGAGTTCACAATGGGTTTTCAACACAATCAATGCACATACATATGTCATATATGTACATCACATATGGGCAGAGGTTATGCAATTCAGGCAGCGAATTACATTACGCTTTGCTATTCTATGATTTAGAGAATAGGTTCACCTTATTTCACCGGTATACCAAAATATATAAGTAGTCGCAATAAAACTTAAAGCATGAAGATCCTCATATTCGATTTACGGTGGCTCGCAAAACGTGCCGGATTTATCCGGAAATTAGTAGGATTGAATCGATTTAAAAAAATTTATCGAACCAATCGTTGCAATTCCTTCAAAATAGAAGGCATTCTCCGGTATAGCCTTGAGAGCCGAGCAAGGAAATGAAAACAGTCCGGGGCTACATCTGGGCTGTAAAGCCGCTGCGGAAGCGGTGGGATCAAGGCCTTGGTAGCTGTTCACAAGAAAGGCGGTGTGGGCCGGGGCGTTGTTGTAGTGCAACGTCCAATAGGCTGAGATATCTTGTCAGGCCTGACTTTAACAAGAGTCTCTTGACGATTTTCACGCGTTGACGGTTTGTCCAGGAAGAACCAATTCATGGTGGGCGATGCCTTTGATGTCAAAAAACACAATGGATATCGTGTTCATTTGCTCATTTTTGCGGTCTTCATCAGCGACCTCTACCCGGCCCTCCAACATGGCCACCACTTCTTAATCATATCAAACGCCTCTGTTGCCGATTACAGACTTTTTCACGTATCTCTGCTTTAACTCCACTGAATTTCGGCTTGCACCACTCACAGAAACACGTCGCGCGAAAATGTTTGTCCTGATTCTCCAAGTGCTCCGAGACAACTGACCAGTCGAGCGTTCGTTAGCAAGCGCGTTCTACCGAACCCAGTCGGTGAATGCTTAGAAGTACGGTCGTGTACGAAAAACAGTCCTGTCCGGACAAACCCTGTAGGGTCCAATTTCAGATAATTTTTATCAAAGTCGTCACGCATCAGAAGAAGTAATATATTCTAAGTTTTTGATATGTCATGGAATTCAATATTTCATCCATGGTAAGTAGGTGGCAAAAATAAGATCAAATAGGTCTAATAGGTATGCGGTTTTTTCTGACAATTGGTGACAGTCCTATTTCAGAACTTCTCCCATGTTAATTAACCGAATCCTACTTTGCGCAAAATGTGGACCTTGCTCCATTGGTAAGTTATCTCTGTCATGGTCTTATGAAAATCGGAAGAAATTGAAATATTGGTATATCAGTAAACGCAACTGTGATTCAGATACAACTATGATGAAGTAATTAGAAACGCCGTTATGCGAGTATTTGTGCTACGGAAACGACATTTTCCCAGAGTTTCTCTTCATTTGAAGTATCTTCTCATGTCGTTTCTTTTAATCGCTGCTAAAAGTTAGTCTAATTAGAAAGAGATTTGAATTGGATAGCCGCGGCTCGATGGTTATGAATAGAGAATCGTACACGAAGGCAATCTCCTATTTATCAGCACTCAAAACCCCATTAAAAACACATTACATCAATGCTTAATTCAACGAAAGTTATTAATAAAGCTCAGAAATATAGAAAGAAAACGCATTAAAGTGGCAGCCACAAAACCCACAGCGAATTACACCAAAAACAATCGGGCGCGTGTCAGTCAAACAAACATTGAATTGGATGAATTTTACAAAAGTGTTTCAAAGCGACTACCAAGAGGATCACATACATAAATACATGACCACTTTGGCGATAGACGGCTTGCATGCACTGAAATTTGATGCTCGAGCCACCGATTTGCCACAAGTGGAGACGAAAATCAGTTCGCCACAGTCACATGGTGGACAAATCGCTCGCTCAATCCATCGATCAAGTCAAGGAAATCGACGGCAACTAAGTGAAAAACACGCAGCTCCACTCAAAATTTATGGTATAACTAATAAATACATTTTTATCGATCAAAAACAAAAACAAAAGCAAACACAGGAAAACTACAAAACAGCAATCGGCCGTGCTGCTGCTGACAAATTGCCAATAACGTATTGCAGGCAAACCTTTGCTGCAAAAACACTTGTAGTTGCTGCAGATTCCCAGTAGGAAATCATGAGTGAATGACATTTTGGTTTGGGCTTGGTTACCAAACGAAACTTACTTTGCCCAACTCAATGCTTTGGTTGATTATAACAAATACCAAAAAAGACAGGCAGAAAGGCAAGAAAATCCGACTGAGGTTGGCATCTAACAACAGCTTCTTAACAAGCTTAAAGGAAGTCAAAGATTAATGATTCAAATATGTGGGTTTCTTTCGTTTTGGAGGTCAGCATGACAAAATTTAGATTTAGACTTGTGATTTGGATATTTTCCTCGTCTTTGTACGATTAGAAGCTTACTGCTAATCAATTTTCTACAGGGTAGGTAAAAAACCGACATGTGCTTGTCAGAGGAAACAGATCGTTTATGGCGTATCGATGTATCGAACTACAAACACGGGTGGTGACTGCAACTGGCGGTCACTTTGCAAGGGAATGCGCGTAAATTCCATATTGCAAATCAGTCAAACAACAACAACTCTGCAATCGCGGGCTTAACTTTTTGGAACAACTTTTTGTTTTGTCTAATTTTTTTATAATATTTTTTCGAACAACCGACCCTAAGAAAATGCCAGTTAAGTCAGTTAAAGCTGAAAATATACTAGTCCGAAACGATCGACTTTATTCTAATTAGTGAACGATTTATTAATGCGTTACTCAACGATCGATTCCGTTGGTTAAGTACAAAAAGAGAAACATATTTTGAACATTTTGTTGTGTTTCTTTAAGTGCTCAAAAATTTTACTATAATTGAACCACTTTTTGTTTGTTGATTTTGAAACTTGAAACCTCTTTCTAATTTCTGGCGCACGTCGGACCATTGACTTCGCGACAACGGCAGGCCCAAGCGTCAGGTTTTCAGTCGCTCAGCTGAATAGTTGTGAAGTAGTCTATAACTGCAGCGTACACACTCACACATACATATGGGTATAATATACATATATATAAAAAAATATTTTTGTCGATTAGCAGGTATAAATTCCTGTACTTCCTTAGTGCTAACACCGTTATGCTTTCATTCGCGCCAAAAGTCGATAAAGCGGCGGTTGTCGCCCCTCTATAGTATTTGTGTTGTCACTCACACACTTCGCTTTTGGCGGCCGAGTGCTATTATTACTTCGGTGAGTATTAATAAATATGAAAAGTAAAAACTCATGCAGACGAGTGTACATACATCGTTAATCCCGTTAAGTCATCGCACTCGTTAATGATAAAATACAGTTTTTACGAATGGCCAAGCTTTGCTGTCCACCAAAAATGTCGTGTGAGTATCATAACAGTTTTGTTGTTGGCAAGTCTTGTGGTGGATTATCGCATAATTGGATGTCGTCGCATGTACGAGCATCGATTGTTATTGTTGTCAGATTTGCATATTCAAATGAAAAGAGACTGGTGTTTTGGCGTCTCGTCTTTGGCAACATCACAGTTTATACAATTTCAATATGCTAAATGTCTTGATTATCAGCAATTTAATATTATTTAATATTCATTGTGAGTTATGTAATTCACCTTTGGGGTTTTGCTGGTTACCTAATGAAAAAAATTCCTCTCATAACTTTACACACAGCAATCATGCATCCCTGCATTTGTGCGGTTTGTGGATGGTGAAGTGTTCGGATCTCCATTCAATTAAGGAGATGCCGCCGTACTTCCGGTTTATAGTTTTCAATGATGGCTATATGATGGATGCATCAAAATTTCGCAACTAAGCTCTCCCAGGTATTGCCGAGTCATCAAAGATGTGCGTGGTCTAGCGTTGTCCTGATGGAAGACGAAGCCCTTTTTGTTAATCACTTCTGGCCATTTTTGTCTGTTGCTTGTTTCAATTTCATCGGTTTCGACAGTAAAATGTAGAATCAATCGCTTAACTAGGCTGGAGCAACTCATAGTGGATGACTCCTTTCCAACCCTACCAAATACTCAGCATAACCTTTCGAGACCTCAAACTTGGCTTTGAGACTATTTGCTGAGCTTCACCACGCTTGGACCATAATCTTTTTCGCACATTATTGTAGTATTTGATCCACATTTCGTTTCCTATTACCAATCGCTTCAAAACTGGTTCGATTTCATTTCGTTTCAGCAAAGAATCGAAGATGTTAATTTGGTCTATTAAATTTTTCACCGACAATTTATGCGGTTTCCAAACATTGAGCTTCTTTTTGTAGCCAGCCTTTTTCAAATGGTTCAAAGCCGTTTGATGATTAATGTTAAGTAGCAATGTTACGGCTGCTTATGTGGCGGTCCTGGTCAATCTTTTCCATAATTTCATCTTCTTTTGCAACGATATGTCGACCAGAGTGCCAAAATACGAAAATAATTTTTCGACTACCCAATATTATATGTAATAAATTCATGCAGACTCAGTATATATTAGGTTGTGAAAAAAGTCTTGCGGTATTTTTGCAGTATTTTTATTGAATTTTCAATTGTTTTTAAAATTTTTTTTGATGACTCATGTCCAGCTCTTGACCGATGCTATGGCTGCTACTATGCCGGTCTCTTTTGACCAATTCAGCGATTTTATCGCAATTTTCGACGACAGGCCTTCCGGAGCGTGGCGCATCTTCGACCACCTCTACACCAGAACGAAAACGTTGAAACCTCGTTGTGCGGTGGAAATGGAAACTGTATCGGGTCCATAAACTGCACAAATTTTATTGGTATTGTAAAATATGCCGTATTTTCGCTTTATTTTGCTCCATCTTTGCGACGCTATAACTCACGAACGACTCAAAAGAAATGACAATCAATCAAACGCGCGTGAAATGAGCTTTCCAAAAAGGTATAGCATGACCCGATGCGACGAATAAACCCAGAAGTACCGCGCTCTCAGCGCCAACTAGAGAAAATACTGAATACCAAGACTACAAAGGCAGACGACCATTAAGATTGAAATTTTGAACTTGGTCGTGGATCGATTTCTCATGATGGTGCCGATCGCTAATGAAAATAGAGGGAAAACCTGAAATAATGCTTTCGTTTATTGCATTTCACTTTAAATTCGATATAAAAGTATTGATAACTTCCTGGCTGTTGGAAAATCTAAAAGGCACCCACCATATTTACATGATAGGGGCCTCTCTCTTTGTGAATTAAGCAGGTGTAAAATGTGTTCTTCACATTTGGTGTTATTATTTTTGTATTTGCAATCTTCAAACGATTGTGGCTCACTTTTTCTTTATCAAAGTCGGCGCAACTGTACTGACAAAGTGGAGGGAGACAATTCCAAGATGCTGGTCTCTCTTTTATGTCAACATCATGCACATGATCACATTCACATAAACAAACGTAAGTATGTCATATTCAGTTTGTTTGAGCCGCGCATGTCCCTATTTCGGTGCGAGCGCCCGGCCGTTTTACGGTTTAAATGTTAAGTCATGAACTTGGTCCGCATGGTGAATTGGCGCTGCATTTGCTTTGTTAACATTTTCGTCCAACTCCTAATTGCTACTCCGTTTGGCTGGGAGCTCAGTTCAGATAATCGACGACCCAAAGTCAAATGAAAGTAAAATGTTGTATATTTGATCCCATTAATAAAGTGGTCGTGCTGTTGTCTAGCTGTGGTTGTAATTGCGATGTCGAACATGCAAGATAATGTGAATTACGTGTCGCGGAGTGAATTTGCGTGGCATGAGCGCATCTATTCACCGAGATTAATGAAGTCCATTTGCAAGCAAGAGTTTGTGAAATCATTTTCAAGTGAATAAAGCTTCGACACAGTTTCAAAACCAAAGGGACTTGCTTACAACCTTTTACTAGTTTGAAGACCCGAATGATTTGACCTGAAAATAATATGTACTTACTCGGAGAGTTTGTCAAATCCTGCTGCTATTCTTTGCTGGTATCTATGTGACAACGAGGCAGAAGAAGAACTAAGGTGCAGTTGTCGCAAGGCAGCTGAGCCACTGATTCTGTATCTCTGTTTCATATCCCTACGCATTTGGTCGACAATAAGACTGAACCAGAGTCAGCCTTTCAATGGCCATAACATTTTCCATAGGAAGGTCGAATATTCTAGCATGAACCTGATGACCTCTCTGGTGCGCGCGCAGCAGCATATCAACAGAATCGTAAACATTGCATTTCTCCCAGTGAGGTACTCAAATATGCCAAGCACTGCTCAGCAGCAGAGGAGTTTCAGCGTTGTGGTGGGTTTCGGTATACGAGTATTTGGCAAAACCAACTCTGTCTTTGTCATGGTGAGTTTGAGCGCAAGCAGCCGCGGTGGCCAGCGGGAGCGTGAGCGTCGGCGCGATTATTAACACTTTTACTTGCGCGCTCGCCACAGTTCCGAAGAGGCAACGTTTGTTATAGCTTTTCAACAGTTGCTTCACTCCCTCCCTGCCGCTTGCGTTGCACTCTTCGATTGCACTGCTCTCGGCTCGTAGAAGACCAGACGCAGCGCGCTGAATGGCGTCTCGACCGCGCTGTCAGCAACAGTGGTGACGCGGGCAAACGCATGCGCAACGCGCCGTTGTTTCGCTTTCTACGTCTTCTTTTTAGCGCAATTTTGCTGTTTTGTCTCGCTTTTGTCTTTTCGCCACTTCTTGTGGACTTTACTTGTCGTCGGCCGGAGAGCGTCTTTTTTGGCGCTGATCGAGTGACAGTCGTGGTAGCCGAAAAAGAAGCAACCAGCGTCGCATTGGGCGCCTCACTGCAATTTCGATTCCGTCCAATTCAGTTCAACATTAACCATAACTTCGTACGGTTCGGTGGTGCGCGTGAAACCCTCCAACAATCGAGTGACAGTCGTCTGCCACACACACACACAGACACACTCTTATGTGTGCGCTGCATAAATAAAATAAACCGCTGGTCACCCACACACATACAAACGAACTCTGCCTGTGGCTTACGAGAAGGACATTCGCGTGTTGTTTTTGCATTTGTTTCTTGTGTTAAAGCTAGTCGGTGCTTCTGCGTAAGTAAACTGCCTGCGTTTTGATGTGAAACGGATTAATGAAAATTCCACTGCCTGCGCTTAATTTATGTTTGCGTCCAAGTGACACCCAGTGAAACTTTCTTCGCGCTAGTGCGAACTCGCCTTGGCATGAAAAATAGTTACAAAATCAAACATATGCCAAAAAGATACTAATTAACAGTAAAGTGCGCACGGTTATTTGAATTACAGCTTTTAAATTTTTCGCTTCGTTTCACTTTCTTCGTTTGTTTGCCGAGTGTAATTGAAATCAGATTTTTTATGTACTTCCCGTTAGAAAAAAATATCTTAGCTTAATACAACAACATTTTTATAATAGATATTTGACGCGCTTTCAATTTGCTGCTACGCCCGGAGATAACTGTTTCGCCCGCAGCCATGAAGATTGCACTTGTGCTGGTGAGTGAAAGAGTTGCGAAGGAAGGATATAGACAATATCGTTACCTAAAATGCAAAATAACTTAACATCACCTTTCATATGTTTATAGTGATATAATAGCAGCCAATAATATAAAACTAATAATTGAGTTTTGGTTATAAAATGGTTATATGTTGGTCATATATTGATTATTTTATCTGGTAGGGTATTGGTTATACATTGGTTATTATATCTGACAACGATTTTAAATTTGTTTGATTATGCGTTGTTTTGAATTTTAGGTGACGATATATATAATATTATAATTGCTATCAAATTTATAATATTTATTTTCAAAGCTCCTTCAACTGAAATCAAAAGACTTAAGAAACGAACTTGCCGCTTCTTAAAGGTAAATGTTGCTTAAATCCGTCTCAGATTCAGTTTAGAACGGAAAAACAGAACACATTTTCATGTAGAATTTCAAAGCATTAAAACAGCGCCAGTATAGAGATGATGAAATCGCTCTGCAAAGGTCACTACTAACCACTTCATTAACGCTAATTCACTTTGTTTAGTCTTAACTAATATGCTTGGGTTATAAATTGCAAGTGATACTGAAAAAGATATAAAATTTAGCTCGCTTTTCTCGGAATTCAATACTTAAAAATAGTAAGTGGGACAAATCGTCTTGCAGATGCAAATTGATTACATTCAAATGGCAATCATAACGTTATAATGGTAAAAAGTTCCCAGGTCCGCTTTTGTATGTGTGTCAGTACTTGTTTGGATGTTTGTGTGTGCCCACAAAACGACACTGATTAATTACCACTTGAGCAAATGAGATACTAACTTGTGCATCTAATAATAGTAATTATGCTCGCTATGGCACCCTCACCTCACCTTCACCTTCACATGCTTAAGTGCCTTGTTTCAAAATACATTTACAAATTGATGTATGTATATATTATATATATATAATATGTATGTATATGAGTCTTCTGCACTCTGCTGTTACCAAATGTCTTACATATTTTACCGCTATCTCAAAACAAATGAAGGAATGCGTTTGCACAAAGCGGCTTGAATGTTGCATGGGTGAAATTGCTTCCGGCAAAAATGAAAGGGAAGCCGGAAGAGTATGTGCGCTAGATGATGGCACAGAACACGATTAAGTAGACATGCGGTTAGCAGAAAGTAAAAGTGCTGCGCGATGTGCCCAAGTTAGTAAATACTACGCGTGTCTTGACTCCGCTTAGTTTGAGGTTAGGTGCTCATTTATGTCTGTATGGTTGTAGGGACGAGTAAATGGCGTTAAGTTAGGGATAGAGACGGGAGTTTTAAGTATGTAAAAGGGGCTGTAGGCAATGAGACTCATTGAAAATATTAAGAATAAGCAACGCGAAAGTTCCTTAAAAAAAAAAAAAATAAATTTTCTTCAAAAAATATGGGAATTTGGTTTATGAGACTTAGATTTCTTACAGCATTTTCGGCGGGACTTGTATTTTATAAAGGCAAAGTGGTTTTAAGACCGTATGCATTAAATTGCATAGATTCAGTATATATTTTTAATATATAGTACATATGTTTAAAAACTGCTTGTAGAGACTGTGAGTGAGTTTCAATGTACTATGAAGTCTCGATAAACGAAGTAAATCTAAATTCTCAATACTCTGGAAACGGTAAAGAGATGCTTAAAAGTCTTCAAATTCTACTCTGAGAATGACTAATTTAAAGTATATACTTCGATTGACGACATCTGAAGTTAACAGCTGATGCTCCAAAGTAACAAAAATTTAAGAATTATGCTCTCCAAATATTATGCACTTGATGACGCTACGACTTTCCTACAGGGTTTGTGTGCTTCAGCTGTGCCTATTTGCCAAGTAAATATCAAAGCAAACAACTGCGTTGAAAGTAGTTACGCGTGTGTGTTTGTAAATATTCGCTGCAAGCCAACATATCAACTTACTGTGCACATGCAGCTGCAGCGTCCCACTGTCTGGCCACATATTTGCTCTAGCGCGTCATTACTTAACACTTTAATAAATTAATTTAAATTAACGGCGAAACTCAAATACGCGAACGCTCTCGCTTCCAAAGCCTCGTAAGAGCGATATGAGAACAACCCGGGCTGTTGCGAATCGGTTGTCGCGGCGATGGAACCCGAGATGGTCGCAACAAGTGAGGAGAAGTTGTGGCAACCACAGAAGGACAAATAGCTCTCTCCGAACCAGGGAAAATGCAATTCTGCAAAATGCGAAAACTGCGAAAAGCTCGAGCCCACAAGACATTACAAAAAGCAAGAGACTGAAACAGTGAGTTATTTGTGCCACCATTCACCTGCTTCCGTTTTGGGATTTGCATACAGGTATTGCAGCCCAGCCGCTGGCATGATTTAGCGCTGCAAACATATGTACACGCATACAGTAGTGTGTGTGTTTGTATGCAAATAATCCGGGTAAAAATGTTAAGCCGAAGCCCACAAACCCGCTTAACTTTCTACACATAACCAAAAAAGCAAAAGAAAACATTTTATAATAACAATAAGCACAACGAGACACAATCGATGAGCCACACACACACTTGTATAGTATTACGCATTCACCTGCTCGCCGCGCCAAGTTAACGCTTGATTGGTGCTTTGCATGCCGAGTGAATATTAAAATGCGCTTTTCATTACACATTTTGGGCTTAGCGGCTGACTCGAAAGCAGAACGGCGGCTCAACGCGACAAAAGTCAACTCCGGTGCAGTTGTGCGCACTGCCGATTTCTGAATATTGAAATGCGAACTTTGCTTGAGAATACTCAAATAAATCTCAAGATGTTGTGGAAGAGAAAAATTTTAACAGCGTTAGTAGACATATGATTTAAGGGTTGCGAAATTGGCTCTGGTAAGAGCTCCTTCAATTGATCAGAGCAAAAAAATTTGTTGATCAGTGCCCTAAAATAAATGTGCGAGTAAAGTTCGGTAGAATTGTTATCGGATGTATGAAAATCAGCGCGAATTTGTTGAATAAAAACTGTAGCTGAGAAATTTATAAATAAGCGGTTTAACAGTTGTTAAATCTAAGCAATTACACGCTGTAATTTATGCTAATCACGTGCGCTCCCCAAATAACTCCGATAAATCAAAAATATGTTCAGAAATTACTTTCTTTTGTTGGCCTGAAAAGCGCATGAAGACTAAATTTTTTATATATTCACTACCACACATACACACATACATGTGAACATGCACACACTAGGTATGGGCACATAATGAGCGGTGAAATTGCTCACTTCCGCAGAAAAACCGATAGTGGCAGTTTATTGAAGCATGCAAAGACTTTGATTGACGAGGCTTGGGGCTGGCCGCCGCAGATGCTTCGAGCAATATACACAACTGCCTGCTGGCATGAGTGGGCCAGAAATTGGAATTTTCGGCAGACATTTTCAAGAAGAAACATCATTTCAATCATATTTTTTATTCCATGAGCAGAAGCTTGCTCTCTGTCTGCAACTTTTTTGTTGTAATTTTGTTTCTTTTTTTGCAAAATTAGTAAACATTTTTATGGTTGAGCCAAACTATATGATTACCAAACTGATATTGATGTTTAAATCACAACTGCGTCAGGAGTTAACTCACTTGTGTCAAAAGGTGTATTGTGAGTAGTGGCGTAGCTATAGGGTGGCAAGTCGGCAAAATGCCACCGGCCCCCGGTCAGAGGAAATCTCAATTCCCAACATTTATTATTACATATACACATTACTTAAGTAAAAAAGTTTTGTCATTTTTAGGATTTCTGAGGTTAAGGATCAGACTGCCTTAGCAATGTCCAAGCAGATAATGAAATCCATAAATTACAAAAGTATTTCTCTGAATAAGTGCCGTGGACAAGGGTACGATGGAGCTAATACCATGAAAGGTACTTTTGGCGGAGTTCAAAACTCATAAGAGATATAGAGCCAAATGCAGTGTATGTCCATTGTGCTGCTCATAATTTAAACTTGGTAATAAATGATGCAGTAAAAGAGGTCATAGAAATACAAACATTATTCGAAACTGTGCAACAAATTTATAATTTTTTTTGGCCATAGTATTAGACGATGGAATATATTATCTAGTTTTATATCTGACAACGAAAAAGGAGAAACCATTGTATCATCAAATTCAGTAACATTAAAAACAATGAATCCAACTAGATGGGAGGACGCCTTGATGAAATGTTTGCTTTGAAGGTTCGATTTGTTGATGTTCAAAAAGCGCTAACAAAACCATTTTATCAAATTCCAAATCAGATGAGAGATATGAAGCTATCTTGCTAAAGATGAAGGTAAAGAACTACAATTTTATTATGTTGCTGGTTTTCCATTGCAAAGTCTTACAAACCATAGACGCGGCTTCTAAAGCACTTCATCTAAAGCCACCGATCTTTCAAATGCTTCAAAGCGTTTGCAAGTCTGTCTAGAAGAACTTGAAAAGTATCGACATGAATTTGAAGATTTAAAAACGAAAGCAAATAGTATTGCAGTTAAATGGTCTATAAACCCTGAATTTGCTAAAACTCGTCAGAGAAAAGTGAAACGTCATTTTGATGAAATTTGTGAGGATGAACGTCTCCAAGATCCTGAAAGCTTGTTTCAAGTGAACGTATTCTATCGTGTATTAGACATCATCATTAATCAACTTAGATCGCGTTTCCTTGGAATGAATGAAATTGTCTCCAATTTTAGTGTCTTGCAGCCTGCCACTTTGCAAAACTTGAATGATACTGATTTATTGGAAAAGGCTTTAGCATTTGTCCATTTATATAAAAAAGTTTTATATATGTCGTTTTCCAAAGAAATTCTCAGTTTTCGATCCTCTTTTAAACGCGAAATATAAAGGTCATCTGCTATAAGAGAACTTGCTGACTTATTAATAATAAAGAATCATTTTATATCTTCAAGCTTTCCTGAAGTGTGCACTGCATTTCTGCTATTTCTCACCATTCCTGTAACTACGGCTAGTGCCGAGCGATCATTTTCAAAACTGAAATTGATAAAAACTTATTTAGGAAATTCTATGGGACAAGACAGGTTAAGCAATTTGGCTATTCTATCCGTCGAAAATTCTATGGCCCGAAATTGAACTTTGATGATGTCATTAACACTTTTGCTGAACAGAAAGTCCGAAGAAGGGAATTTTAAACATTAAAATTGTGTACTTAAAATAAAATTGTGATTTCAGTTCAATATATACTTTAAATTAGGTACCTTTAATTAAAAGTGAATAATTAGAAAATCAAGAAATTATAATTATAAAGTTTGTATGTACCTACTTCAGTTAGTGATTTATTAGTTAGCTCTTACAAATAAAAGTGTATAAATAAATATTATAAAATGTAAAATACTATTGTTGTTGGTTCAGCTTCTTTATATATTGGGGAAGTGGGAGGGCAGGGAGCCCATTCGATGAATTTGCCACGGGCCTCGAACGGTATAGTTACGCCACTGATTGTGAGGTACTTTGGCGCTACAGTCTTCTGACAGAGAGTCATCGCCCCGATTCAAAGCTTTTGCTTTGTTATATTGTATTTACCGTTTATAAGCTACAAAATCATTTCCATTCTTTCGTCATTTCTAGCACTCAAACATTTTCAAAGGAAGCTTATCAGTTGCTCTACATCTGTCCCGCCTCGTTTGTTGGCATTCAACACTTTCATTGCAATTAATTGCCTCGAAGACACTGCGCGCTACCCACTCCCTCACTCAGCTGAGTTGGCTGAGCTATCACTCGTCGCTCGGTCAAAAGCGGTGACCATTGAACAGTTAATGGGCAATCAATGCTTTCGGTCTGCCACGCTTCTCCATTTGCTGTCGCCATTCTTCCAGCTGTTTGCCTATGCCATTCACACACGTCAGTCACAACATTCCCTTTGTGAACGCGTTTTGAAGGTTTCTGGGTCATTTGTAAAAAACTCTTTTCTTTTCTGCAATGAAAGAAGCCATTGTCACTTGGCGGAGAAAGAAGACTGTAGCAAATACACACATCACATTAGTATAAAAGGCGAATATTCGAAAAATCAATTCTTTGACAATTCGCAGACAATGCTGAAAGACCCTTCCGCCTATTGTTGTTTAGTTAAGTGGCATTTGTGTATTCTCCTCCCCCCCCCGCATTTGTGTTCGCAGGTAATTTGCTGGAATTCGCTTCAAGTCGCCACCGTTTGTTTATATTTCGGCTTTGGCGGTGTTTTGCAACAAATTTCATTGCTTCTGCCTTAGTCGCGCTTTATTTGTGTTAATTGTGTGTTGTTGTGTCTATTAAAATGCACTTGTCGTCTCTTTAGCCTTGGATGTTTATCTTCGCTCGCCACTTCGGCAACTCTTAGTGTTGGTTAACTAATTGGGGCCACAGTTTGCTTCGAATTTCGGAGATTGGCCTGCATGAAATTGATTTATGTGCATGTGTGTGTGTGTGTGTGTTGATGGCGAAGCGTTCAATGCAGACGGTTCAGATGTGCACGCTTTGTTGTTTGTGCAGCGCCGACTTGCAGTGACCGTGAGCTATTGCTGCTGTTGGCATGTGGATCTTCTCACATACATACACACACACACACTCGAACACAAATTGCTTGAGGTCTCATCGATTGGCCATCCACTTTTGTGGATGTGTGCCAGAGTATGACTCTTCTGTGGTCGCTTTGTTGGTGATAAATATATTAATTAATCAATGAGTAAATACGCTGAACAAGTCTGAAATCAAAAGACTTAAGAAGCGAACTTCATTTAATTTCAATAAATTGACATTTTAAAAGACACAAATAAATTAGTATTAAAAATGTAAGTTGTAGTGATGTTAACGGGTATTCGAAAAGACATGTGTGTGTGCGAGGTCAAGGAACCAAAGGAAAATTCTAGCATGAAATAATGAAATAGACAGAAAATTGATTATTTAGTCTCTGTATACAAAATTCAGGGTGCTTAGCGGAGAATGGGATTTTGAGCAACGGACCCCTAAAGTCCACTCTAGTCAAAATTAGACCCACGTTGACTCGTTTTTTATTTTTACAATTTTAATTATTGATAATAAGTATTCAGCATTATCATTCATTTACAACAACAAAATCACTGATTTCAGTACGATTTAAGGGGCCCAATTAAGAACTGCAATATCTTGCAAATAAATTTTTAAATTTGTTGTTGTGCTCCTATTTACCCGAAATCGAAATTTGGACTGTCCATTTCAGCAACGAGTCTATGTAATCTTGAACTTTCATGCCACAACGGCATTTGCAAGGCAGAAATGGACACCGAAATGAAGCAGAGTTTCGAGACACAAACCGGCTGCAACCGTCGTCGCTTGGCCATAAGGCCGTCCGCGCACATTTTCACAGCACACACATAGACACACGGCTAGCTTCACCCTTGGCAACCGCTTTGACAACCAGCTGCACTTGTTACGCCAAAAATGGGAGCTTTGCACGCGATTTAGATCGGCCAGAAAAACATTAAGCAACACAAGTGCCAAGTTGCGTACGAGGCAAATGTAAAGGTCAACGAGAGCGTTAAGTCGTGTAATGGGTGCCATTAAGCTGTGAAATTAAAAATAAAAATAACAATAAAGGAGATAAAATTAATTGCGCGACCATAAATTAGTTAATTAATTGACTAAGTACGCTAAACGCGTCTGACGGCAAGCCACGCGCGTCGGAGGGAAGGTCACGCACAATGAGCGCCCTCAGCCGGAAGCAATGCCTACGAACATCCAATTTTGGCTGCTTTGCCCAACTGAAATCGGAATTCGATTGCCAACTAACTGTTGTTGCTTCCTTAGGTCGTGCAGCTGCCACAGACGCGCTTATCAAGTTGGCCAGCGCTTAAGTCATAAAGCGAGTCAACCGAAAATATTACAAAATGCCAACAATTGAAAGCAAAATGAAATAATTGAGTCTAAATCGAAATGAAAACAAAGCCATAAATGTGTGTGGAGATGTGTGTGAAGTAAACCTGTAGAGATGCTCGCACCGCAATACACAAACACACACGACCACACGCCAAGTCATCACGCTGACAGCATTAACTTGCAGGAATGCCTTTCACTTTTCAATTCACTGGCGACCGTTGCTGACGACACACACGCGCACGCTAGTCGCAAAGTGACCGCATCAGGGCGCTTGCGCAGTTGCAACCGGTCGCTGTGCCGGCGGGACCTGTTTGTGTTACGGCTGCCAATGTGACTGCAACTCGTGCGGCGACGTCTTCTTCATGTTCGCCATCGTTTATGGCCACAGATGTAACTTGTAAATGTGGCCTGTGTTGCTGTGGAACGAACATCGCTTGAGCATTACTTTGCGATTTCGTCATGGGGTCGTAAATTTATGTGTAGCGCCAAGCAGCTGTGGAGCGAGGCGCTTGAAGACCGTTGCATGCGTTATGTCCGTATGTCACACATGCTACATACATAAATTAATTAATAAATTTCAAAATGCGTAAACTATTGTTTAGTATAATCTGTTTTTCGTTCTTCATTTTTGATTTTCGTTGTTGAAACAAGTCTTTTGGTTAATTTTATCGCCACTTGCACAGATTTTAACAATAGCAAAAAACATATGGCAAAAGCAACTGGATTTCGAAAATACGCTCGACTTGGAAATCGATGAAGATACTTGCCAATGTGTTTCATGTTGTTGTTATTTACAAGTTTCAAATTTTCATCTTATTTTTCAATATTCGGACCTAAGAAGCGAACCCGCGCTAAAACTCACAAAGGGACATATATATTTGCGCAAACTCGAGTCTTAGTTAAAAATAGTGACCGTCGGATATAGCTGTGGCCCGATTCGTCGCACTCATGTATGCTACATGCTTATAAGTTGGATTTAATTAAAAGACATCAACTAAATTTACTGCTGCTTCATATTGGAAAAATGCAAGTAAGCAAAACCGAAATCAATTTGGATTATACTATATTCCATGTATTGGGTAGTCAAAAAAGTCTTTTCGTATTTCTAATCCAACTTCAACTTATTTAATATGCACCATTTTGGTCGACCACTTTTTGACATTCTTTCGCTAGAGACATTATTCGATCAGTGTAGAAGTTTCCTAGTTTCTCGGCGAAAAGATACGACAAGTAATTTTCACAGACTTCTCTTGAAGCTGACTTTACTCCATTAAGAGAGTTCTGCATTGACCGAAACAAATGGTAGTCCGATGATGCAAGATCAGGGCTATGTGGTGAATGCATCAAAACTTCCCAACTAAGCGCTCTGATGGCAGACGAAGAACTTTCTCTTAATCAGTTCGGGCCTTTTTTTCGATTGCCTGCTTTAATCTCATCACGTTGACATTAAACGGACCATGATTTTTTCTCACATTTTTGTCGTATTTGATCCACTTTTCGTCTCCTATTACCATTCGCATCAAAACTGGTTCGATTACATTTCGTTTCAGCAAAGAATCGCAGATGTTAATTCGGTTCTTTAAAATATTCATAGACAATTCATGTGCTACCCAAACATCGAGCTTCTTTTTGTAGCCAAATCTTTTTAAATGGTCAAAACCTTTTGATAATGAATGTTCAGTTCCTTGGCGATGTCATCGCCATAATTTTATCGCCTTTTCAGCGACCTGACCAGAGGGAGGTGCATATTTCACATAGAAATTTCCAGAACGAGAGCGAGCGAACCATTGTTGTGCTACACGAACTGATGCAGCATCGTCTCCGTAAACTTCATAAATTCATTGGTGGCTTGGGTGGAATTCTTCCCTTTTTATACAAAAATTTCAAAAATAGCGAATTTCTTAATTATTTTTACTTAATTTTTTCAATTTCATCGAATTTAATTTTTTTGGTTAAATGAAGCCTAAAATCTCACCGCACCAATTCTGTGTGTATGGTATGACACCTTAAAGGTGATTGGTGACACTGGAGATATACGACTACAACGACATCTATTGACCAAATACGAGAAGACTTTTTTGGCTTCCCATATGTTTCGATCTGTATTTTTATATAGTTCGCGTTTTCACAGCTTACTTAGTCCCATTCTTAGAAACACGAAATGGAAAATATCTCTATTTCGAAAATCTTCCGTTTAGCGAAAGAAAAAGTACCAATGCTAGATGAAGTGTCCATTGAGCTCGAGCGATTCACTGTATCCTCTACTTTGGACTAAAGGACTCGCTTTGGCTCGCTACTCAACGTCTGGTGTTTGGTGGGTGTTTTCTAAATATGTTTCTTCAATAAGAGATGTTGAGAAACGGAAATGTTGCGCAGAGCTCGATTCTGCGATCGAGGTGATGCTATCGGAAAAGCTCAGACAATAAGATACTGCAGAAGCTGAGTGGATATTTGTCTGCTTGTTGTTAATATCTGGTATGCGGATATTTACTTAAGGTTACAAGAAAAGCAAATGGAAACTCCAAATTGAATATTTCTACCCTATAATTATGTTTGCTAACGCTCAGCTTGCTTTCTTTTGCCTCGGAGAGAAACCCATTACAAAGTTAATTAAAAAAAATACATCAGCGTTGAAGCTATGAATGAAATTTTGACTGCAGAAAATCCGACATACCCTTACATATTTATAGATTTGAATAAAAATTTGGCAATTCAACAAATCTCTCTCACATTGAAAGGTCGCTCCGATGTGGTACAATTTTCATTATTTTCTTGAAGGGGACTAATTTTTCGTTGCTGAAATGATCGTGTTTGCCTATTTAGCAGAAGTAATAGCATTCGCTGCCGCAATCGCTAAACATATTTACAGTTTTTGACGACTTCTCGCTCTACTTTCGCTTTCATTTTATTTCGATTTCATTTAAGTCGTTTTATTGCCTCCACTTTTGCCTTTTTTTATAGGCGCACACATCGGTACACACCACAAATACCAAATAAATTGAATATCTTTCCCATTCCCATTGTTTTAGCTCTAAATTTGAACCGATGTTCGGCTCTGCGTTGATAGCTTTTGGCCTCTTCGAGTGCCTCGTGGCCCCAAGCATCGATGCCGCACCACGGCACATACATGCGTCGGTAGCAGCGGCAACAACAACAACAACAGCGCTAGCGTCTTCGTGACGTGCGTAACATCAGCCGAAATCTATTTCACTCTCATAATTAGTGGTTTGCTGTGTTGAAATTAACACCAATAGAAACGATTTCTTGGCCTTTCTCGCTGCTCTCAACTAATTGCCACCGCTGCTTTGTTGTTGTCTGATAAATATGCAGCAACATAAATATTATAAAGATAACCGCATAGTAACCTTGTGACTGCTCCAAAACGCTTTGCCCCCACATTTGTTTGTTGCTCTGCCCGAGGCGTTGTTATTGGGTCATTCGGCTGCGGTTTGGTGGATTGCGCCTCATTTGTTGTTATCGAATGTGCTTCGCATGAATGTGTGGGCTGTATGTACCGACCTTGCCCACGAAACAATCAGAATGTAGCGGTTATGTAATGGATTACAGATTTCAGATTCGAAATTCGGGACGGCGGCGAATGGAAGTACATTAGCCACGATTGATGAGTTATATGAATGACATAAGAAATCTGTGTGACTTTATTTTAAGATCATGTTGGGGAGAATTTCGGTACGTAAGTCAAATACTTGGTAGTCATTACCAAAACAGTTATGTACATTAATCTATTACACCCACAAGCGGATTCGGTGTTTTTTCCAACAGTTCGCTGGTAAGTGTGTTGATGGCCATAAATCGGTCGCCGTGGCGGTTGCATCGCCGTGACGCATGACTGGTATTGCACACAAATTCATAACGCATATTACTTTCAAAAGCAAAAACAAAAGCACACAAAAGGAAAGTATTATACGCAGAAACAGTCATGTGCAAATGCTATTACTCAACACGGGTGTGCGTGTGTGTGTGTGTGGAAATAATATGTTACAACTTGTGGGGGCTTAAGTAATTGCACAGGAGTGACACCAGTTCGCGATTGGCTCTGCAGCCAACTGCTTGGACTCGCTCACCCAATTTTCGCATAAGCCCACCTAAGTGCAACCAATTTGAGAAACGTTGGCAAAAAGTCGTTAAGAAATTGGGGGCGAAGTGTCGGTCCGTTGAGTGGCCAGGAAATCTGCCTTGATGCCCACAGGGAGTGTGGCACGAGCGACAAGTGAGGGATTCACTAAAAATCTTCATTAGTTTGAAAGTACCGTTATACACAAGTGCGTTCTATTTGAAGCTCATTTTCCATAATTCGCGAAAAAATCCGATTGCTAATCCGATTTTACGTCCTTTCGAATGCCGAATCTTCATGCCTTTCACTTAAGCCAATGCATGTGCTTCCCGCTCTTGTTTTTGTTGTACTAAACTGGTTCGGATGGCTTGAGCTTCTCCGACAACAACTACTGGTTTAGGCTGCTTAATGTTGTCGCAGTCGAGCTGCAGCCCACAGCGGTGGGCAATAAGAAAAAGTGACTAGAAAAAGTCGTTATACTCGCTTTCGTTTTCATTGAGTGCCCGTCGAAGAGCGACTGACCTCTACAACTACAACTTTTATCGACATTTCGATTGCACACAAACGGCTTGAACTTTTCTTAATGGTTGTCTTCATCTTGTTACGTTAAATGTCTGCTTTTATTAGTGCCGTCGTTGTTGTTTTGTATTCTGCACGGCTCTTTAACGGTTTTTACATTGCGATGCTACTTCGGTTGGCAGACAGCACTTACTTACAATGGGTTTTACCACATGCAGTCTCTTTGGAAACCGCACGGGAGGTCTCGGCATGGGTTTGGGTGTCCATAGCAGAGCTTTCTGTTTTTGGAGCCTTTGGGCAGATATCCCTTGCACACGTTGGTACAGATGAGTGCTTAAGGGCCCTTGTAGTGGCACTGTCACTTCAGCGTCTGAGTTAACTGCTTGTCCGCTTGTGTTATTTGTGGAAATCAAGCGCCAAATGCTGACTGTAATTGGCGCAAGTGCCGCCGAGGCTCAGCTAATTTGAATGCCCACGTAAATGCGCTTGAGTGGGTGTAATTGTGCCGAATTGTTGTGAAATAGGGTCCAGTCACGTGGTAAATGCGTCCAGGTGTGGATTGGCCCTGCCGGCGATACTTTTGTGGTATTTAGGAAACTATTGGAGACTAACGAGACAGTGAGTGACAGTCGAGCATTTCATTTCTTAGGGCTTTACACCTTACGCTCAATTTCGGCAACTTTCTAAGGTAAACTCTGAAGTTGAAGGCCTGTCAGTGAAATTTCGCGTTCGAAATACTATTTAGTGGAAGACCACTGTGCTTCATAAATGCTCTACAAATAAAGTTAAGAAAGCCTCAACTCCAAGTCACGGGTTCTCATTGGATCAAACTCTTAAAAGCGGACTGAGTGCACCAAACCGAAGACTCCAGCAGCAAATCTGTTATTGGTGTATTTTGCCCGTTTCGACCTCTTTCTATTGCCACTAACGAAAGTGATTACATCAGGATTTTTGGCACACACACCGGTTCTCCTAAGCAAAATAATTTTGATATTTAGCTTTTCATGTAAGTTTGCGTGTAGAAACCGCAGGAGTATTCCACCAGATACATACACGCACATAGACATCAATACATTCACATTCGAAAATTCGAAAATCAGCAGCGGCAATCATTTGACCAGAAAAACTACTTTCACACACACAAAACTAACTTTTGGCCACCTCAACCGAACTTGCGCCTTCAATAATTCACGAGTTGAAGATGATGCTGTAAACAACAAAAACCAGCTGTATTTGCGCCGGACGCAAAGCTTCTTCTTCTGCTTGGTAGCCGAGTGGGATCGAGCGCCGCCGAAGTTGCAGAAAAAGCTTCATTCACGGCGATCAAGCGCCAAGGAGTCTATACATATGCACCTACCTATGTAGAGAGATATTTAACAAATTAGCTATTGTTGTTTCTGGGTTTTCCTTCCATTTACACCCGCGCAAATCGACCTCTCACAACGGTTGGTCGGCCAAAGGAAGTCAAACTGCCCGTTTACTGCCGTCCATGGCGCTGCTGACCGCATTTTCGGTCGTGTGTGTGTGAGCTCAGCACGGTGTTCGCCCGAATTGGAAATGCGAGATTAGCGTGTTTGCTTCAAGTAATAATTTAATTATAGTTGGTTAGTTACGTCACATGATACACACACCAGCGCATTAGTGTTTGGTAAATTTATGTGTGACTGTGGCATTAGGCTCCTAAAAGCCGAATATAAACCAGTTCATGTTTCTTTAGAGATTTCGTACAGTTATCAAGCAATTAAGTTAATAACTGATTTTTCTCGATTTTAAGGATCAATTACGAAACAAAAATGCGAGGTTTTTGCAACTAATTTCAGGAAGTTGGTAATTTGTGGGAAAATAAATAATAAACTATATTTATACTTTTTTCAATTAATACGAGGAGACCTTACCGTAATTGAGTACAAAAAATACATTAGTGTAGTCGAAAAATATTGGGATGTCGAAGAAGTCTTTTCGTATTTTCTCACTGGATTTTGTTGCAGTCGTATATCTACAGTGCTACCATTGTGTCATACCATATAGTGCTGGAAAGACGAGCATTTAAGCTTCATTCAACCAAAACCAAAATAAATTCAAGTAAAGTTGAAGAAAAGTTACAGCTGTTCAAAAATTAGTAAACATAATGAAGAAATTAGGTATATTTTAAAATTTTTCTATAAAAAAGGGAAGAATGTCCCGCAAGCCTCCAATAAAATTTGTGAAGTTTACGGAGCCAATAATGTATCAGTTTGGGTAGCACAACAATGGTTCGCTCGCTTCCGTTCTGAAAATTTCGATATGAAAGATGCACCTTGCTCTGGTTGACCTATCGTTGAGAAAGTCGATGACATTATGGAAAAGATCGACGAGGATCGACCGTCACATAAGCACTAACAAAGCCAGGATTGACGCCTCGAAAGATGATGCTGAGTGTTTGGTGGGATTGGAAAGGAATCATGCACTATGAGCTGCTTTAGCCTTATCGAACAGTTGATTTTCCATTTTACTATCAACAACTGATGAGAATTGATCAACAGAAAGGCCTCCGCCTTCATTTTTGATGACTCGGTAAAAACTGGGAAAGCTTGGCTAGGAAGTTTTGATGCATCAGCCATATAGCCATGACCTTGTAAGATCGGACTATCATTTGTTTTGGTCAATGCAGAACTCTCTTAAACGAGTAAATTCAGCTTCAAGAGAAGTCTGTGAAAATTACTTGTTGCAATTTTTCGCCGAGAAATCGGAAAACTGTTACACTGATGTCAAAATGTCTCTTGTGGAAAAATGGAGAAAAGTGTTCGACCAAAATGGTACATATTTGGTTCATTAAAAAACACTTCTTATATATAAAAAAAAAATAAGTTTGCAAAAATGTTATGGATATGCTTGCAATCAACTCAGAATAAAATTCACGAAGCTCAAATTCTTCAATTAATAAACACAATTTTGCGGATCCCAAATGTTGGTTATCCGCTTAAAATCGCATAATTTTACAGTGCCTGTGAATATACAATTGGTACTCAGTCCTACGAATACTATATAAGCGCGTCTTATAAATTATTGCTTTTGCTTAAAAAAAAAAAATTAAAGATTAAGGAAAAAGATGAGGAACATAACCGATAACCTGAAATTGCACTAAAGTGAAGTATTTGGCAGATAAAATAAATACGTACACACATATGCACATATATACACTCACAGTCGATGTACATACTCCCTGTAGAGGCTGACTACAACCACTCACCGGTTTGGCAGGCATGCGATGAGTCGGTCCAAGCAGATTGGCAACTTGCAGGTTTTCATGCGGCATGTGGCAAGTTGCCGAGCAGCTTCTTCAGCAAAAGCATCGAAAATGAAAACGAAAACGAAAAGTGAAAAAACACAACAAAAACAAGTAATCAGACACTTGAACCGCTGAATGCATAATCGAGTGGCATTGCGTGGAGGAAAAGTGTCGGCTAGAAAGTGAAACGGCCGTGCGAGAGTGTCATATACATGCATGTGTGTGTGTATGTGGTGGTGCTGTCACAAAGAAATGCTCTGCTGGGCGTTTATTAGCTTAAATTAAGTCAATCATAACTGTGGCCTGTTGCATGCGGAAAATTTGGCGTGTCACCAGTTGGAGTAGGCACTACGAGTTGTAACGGAAATTGCGCCAACTTGAAGTAACGGTCGCTGCAATAATTAATCACGGACAGGTGCAACCATTTCTGATTGCAAACGTGTGGCTAAGTATTTCCAGTTTGTACATATGTATGTACGCATGTAATAGCGATTTTCGAAAGCAGTTTTCGAAATGTCGGAATTGTTATTTTTTCGGAATTCATTACTGTCAAAAATATTTCTCGCATAACAAAAGCAATCATAAATTCAATATTTCCTCATATTTTGTTTTTGTAGTCGTTGAAAGCCTCTTTGGAGACGGTTTCATGACTTGCGACAAATGCAATTTAGAACAAAAGTCTAACAAATGTGGAAAAAAGCAAGAAAACCAAAACAAAATTACAAACACAACAACAACAACAACAATAGGTAACTGCATTAGTGGCTGTCGTAAGATACACAAGCAAAAGTACCAGTGGCATCACACGGCATCTATCGGCATTTGGCGCCTCACGTCGAACAACAACAACAGCTCGCTGTGATCTTCCGTGCCGCTATTTAACTGCACTCAATTGTACATAGATTATGAACAGCTGGCAATCAACAATGAGTTCATGGCATGCAATGAGTCGCGTAAGCGTTCAACACACACCGCTGCCAGCCACCGGTTTGCACCTCCAATTCACCAAGTCGTGTGTAAACGCTGTAACTTTGGTTTGCTTGCACCGTCGCTGCCACCGCCTCGAGCTCGATTCCCATCTCATTTGATGGTGCTACTGCTCTTGTTGTTGCTGTTGCATGCGGTTATAATGCGCTGTTGATATGCTAAGACGCTTTGACATGGTCTCTGCGCTGGTGGCATTCAAGCTGCGACTTCAACTTCGCTTTTCAGCGCATGCACGCGCTTCCTCCTTGTCTCCCGCCGCCCGCCGGTGCCTTCCTTATCAACGAAATTTGCAGGCACTTCGCAGTTATGCATTCGCAACTTCTGTTGTGGCAATTGGCTTCTTGCGCGCTCGTTGCCTCTATCTAATGCCGTTGCGTCAGCCGAGTTTGCGAATCTTCAGCCGCGGACCGCCCCCCATGCGTCTGCAATTCTGTTTTTTGCGTGCATTCGCTTGCAACAATTGTTGTTGTCATGTTTGTTGTTTTACAAGTGATTATGCTACTGTCTGTAGCTTCGTCAGTCTTCGCACAGTTAGCAGTTGCTTTGGTAACAGTTGCAGCTAACTACAGTTACTCGAAGGTGAAGTTAAAGTGGGACTAAAATGCGCAAAATGACTGCATTTTTTCGAGTATAATCATAATTAAAGTATTTTATAATCATTAAGAACTGTTATATAGTCGTCGACGGTCTCTTCTCTTCACTTTTAGTTTACTCAAAACCAAATGACTTTTAAATTTCATTTTCAATATTTTTGCACAAATAGCAATTATTTGATATTTTCAGACGGCATCCCATAAGCTTGAAGAAAGCTGAATAAGATTTTTAAAGTATGTGGTCTTGGCAGTGAGTTCGAAACCCATACTAAAGGATGAAAGAGGCCCCTGAAAACGACTTCGGTCCCTCCCTTTGACATTCCCATTGATTTGATGTTTTGAATTAACAATATAAAATGCGACGTAACATCTTTTCAGCCTTTAACTGAACCTGTTATGCAATCTATTTGTTTGTTTCAAACTCGTTTATTGCTATACATTTGATACTTGTATAACCTCAAACACATTTGGCCAACTATTTTATTGATCGTTTGGTAATAATTTACATAAAATATTTACCGCTATACATTATTGTTATGACTGAACTTTTTACTTTCCATTCGCTTACATTTTCATCGAAGTCGAGCGACGAAAACGGAATAGCGTTACAAAATTACAAAGTTAGGAGACGAGAGTTGGTTACGACGTCTTATTTCACGTGTTAATTAGTCGCTGGACAAACAAGTCATCCACGGCAGCATTTGCATGTACATTGGCTTCGCATAAATGTGAATATTATGCGCATACAAGGTTATGTAGTGGAAACACTCTGTGTGCAAAAACATGGTTCGATACCTACGATTAGCTTGGCACTCAGCTCTAACGTTTACATGCACACCCACAGATATACAAATACCATAATTTATGGGGGCCAGTCTGTCCATGAGTCATTGGCAGCCGGATGGCAGGCGGCGGCGGATTGGGGCACTCCAGGCTTGTGTCAATGGCACTCTGCCAGCCGCTCCACAACACGCAGCTTTAATTTTCGAGTTGATTTTCGAATGCCTTCCCCACCCAATAGCCTATATCGATGAATCCTTGTGCCCGCTCAGGAGATATCTGTTTACATTTCCAATAGAGGCATTTTGTTATTAAATCGTTATCTAAGTAGAAGTGGTTTGGTTATCTTCATGTGGCTCACATGACTTGTGCTAAATGTAATCAAGTAATTGAACGGCATAATGCGAACTAAAATTACGTAGCAGTTTACACGTTCATAATGTAATGAAACTCAGAAGCTATGTATCTGTGCGCACACATTTGTCCATTGCCGGAGCTGCGGTCTTCGTGCGCCATCGCCGGGGTTTGTCACAGTGACACGAAAACATCGTGAGCTTCCACAACAAGTGGCACCACACACCTACCACTCGCGATGCACCGCAAATAACTGCGGGCAGTCAGGCTGAGTGGACCCGCGTGAGAATGACACCTTTACTTCACGACCAGCGTCTAGTTAAATGTTAAAGTTTAAGCTTTCTGATATTCTTCTCAGGAAAAGGATAGACTCGTACATTTGCTCAGAAGACCATGGACTAATCGCAAGAAAAAGAAAACTAATAAAATAAATACGAAACAGATTTGTCAATTGTTTACTCAGTACTCTTTTTTGGTAAAAATTTTTATTATCTGCACAACATTAGTATGCTATAAGAGAAGGCCCGCTTCTTCAGAAGACCCATATAAGAAACTTTAACTAAGATTTTGAGTCTTCGATTCCTGCTGATACAGAAAATAGTATTTGAAAAGTAGATGTTTGAAATAGTTTGCTTAGTTTGCACTTAAACCTTCTCTCCTAAGTCAAAATGTAGCGAAACCGAACATTTTTCTGTGTTTCAGTTTTAGTATCAGTGACTGTACGGATATCATCTATTTAGCCTCTTTGATTCCTTTTGAACATTTTAGTCTTATTTGTTTAGAAAATAATATGCTATGAACAGAACATGATTAAGGTTCGTTTCCTCTTTGCCGGTTTGCCCGGTCTGTAAGGGTTTGAAGAACTTAAAACACACCCAAAGGGCCTTTGGTCGAATTGAAGCTGTGTATGTGTGCAACCGAACAAGTTGTAAATGTGCCAATGACGTCTGAAACGAGTGTCAGCGAGCTAATTTTCGGTTGCACAAATTCGACCCACACACATAAATATTTAGATACTCTAACTCGACGGCATTGTTCAATCGCGCTACTTTTATTGTCTCTACTCTTTGAAAAGTCACCGATCTCATGAATTATGCAGCTGACGACCAGTTTAATTAGTTTTGCTTTATTTTCTCGTCTTTTCTAGTTCACAGCTTACCGAAGTGCAACTGAAAGCGAATGGAAATGAGTGTCTGTCCGCCTGTCTGTATATATACGAACTAGTCCCTCAGTTTTTAAGATATCCTTTTGAAATTTTTCAAACGTCATTTTCTCTTCAAGAAGCTGCTCATTTGTCAGAACTGCCGRTWTMGGACCACTATAACATATAGCTGCCATACAAACTGAACAATCGGAATCAACTTCTTGTATGGAAAACTTTCACATTTAACAAGATATATTCACGAAATTTGGTGCAGATTATTTTTTAAGGCAACAATTTAATCTCCGAAGAAATTCTTCAGATCGGTTGACTATAGCATATAGCTGCCATAGAAACTGAATGATCGGAATCAAATGCTTGCATGGGAAGCTTCCTCATTTGACRATATATCTTCACGAAATTTGGAATGAGTTATTGTTCATATAAAAAATGTAATATCAGAAGAAATTGTTCAGATCAGCTCACTATAGCATATAGCTGCCATACAAACCGAACGATCGGAATCAAGGGCTTGTGTGGAAAACTTTCACATTTGACGTGGTATCTTTGACATGGCTTATTGCTTAAGGTAATAATATAATCTCCGAAAGAATTGTTCAGATCGGATTACTAGAACATATAGCTTCCATACAAACTGAACACATAGTTACTAAAAGAAATACACCTGTGAAGGGTATATTAGGTTCGGTGCAGCCAAAGTTAACGTTCTTTCTTGTTAATTTAACATTTTAAAGATATCAGTTAGAGGTTATGCCAGTGAGGTTACGCAATCGCTTGGATACTGACAAATTAGCAATTCATTATTGTTTGACGTGAGCTTAGGAGAGATTTGCCGTTAATTAGCAGTAATGCGGAAATGCGATAACACGAAAGAAGCCAACAATATGCATATTCAAGACTTCTACAACCAAGAAAAACCCGTTATTAATTAATAAAGTCAACGCCCAAGAAAAAAAAAAAAACACTCAGCAGAATGCAGAGCGTGAAGAGAACAACAACAATACTGAAGCGGCAATTTTTTCCCCCAAAAACTGACCTAGGCATCCATAACTAAAGCAGAAGTGTATAAAGAGCCAGAAACGAATGAGTGTATTTATAGAAATGTGCAAACAACAACAACGCGATGAAAGAAATAAAATTAAATAACAGTTGTAAAAGCGTTGACGCCTCCACCGAGTAGGCCGGATTGAGCGAATTCACTCGCAGACCAAAAAAGTGATGAAACATTTGCATAAATGCGTAATGTGTGTGTGTGAACAACAATGAGAGAAAGTTGCAGATGGCTGCCAAGAAATCAGCAATATACCAAGCAACCATTTGTTGTTGTGGGCGAAATGCGATTGCCTCAACAAATTAACAAGCAGCGGTGTCATAGCGTTAAGATCCGCCGTCCGCATTTCTGCGGTAGCGCTGACAGTAGCAAGACGAATGCAATACACAACCACACGCACGCACACACTCACATTGTGAAATTCATAATACCAACAACAATGCATTTACAAAATTCCTTTTTGAATTTCGAATATGAACAAAGCGGGTGGGCCATAGTATGCGGCGAGAGGGGACGGAGACACGCATAAATATTATGAAGAATTGCCAGCAAATGTAAATATCGTGAGTAAACAAACGACGAAACCAAAAGACAATGAGACAAGTGGCGCAAGTTGGCAACCATACATACATATATACCCATAAATGCCAGCGAGAAGTACTCGGTGGTAAATTTCACAGATTTTTAGCTTCAATAAAATTGTTTTATCAAATTGAAAGAGCCAAAATGTGCGCCTGTCTCGGATAACTGAGGAGCCGTAGTTGGGAGAAGCTTCAAATTACTCAGGTAATTTAGAATTCATTTATCTGTTGACTTTGTCACAGTTAACGCTCGTTACGTAATCAACCGATGCCGGTGGTCACTGGGTCAAAAAGGTGGTCGGAAAGTGAAAATAATTCAGTTGGTCTTTGTAGGCTCGAAAACTACCAAACCAAAGCGCATCGAAATCAAGGGCCATATAAGCCCTTACATCCATGAATCCATGAAAACACCGTATTTACCGTTAATTTTGGTTGAAACTCAGAATTTAGCAAATTAGATTAAACAGAAAACTAGATCAATTCTGTCGAGGGAGCGGAGATTTCCCTAAACCGACTTTAATCCCATTTAATTGACATTAGAGTAAATCTTGGAATGTTGACCCCTTGACTGGTATACATATGTATCTGTAACTGTTTGCAACAGTTGTTTTGCTTACATAACTGTTGTTACATATACGGCACATGCTTTTTATGTGTACTTATGTGTAGGTACATTGTTTAAAAAATATTTTCTCGTTTATCATTTCATACTTAGCCCTAATTTTATTGTTGTGCTTTTGCTTTGTTGTTGTTGTTGAATTGCAAACAATGAAAAGCAGCAAAAGAGTCATAACAGTCAAATTAAAACGTTTATAAGCGACATTTGGAGCGTGTGCTATTCATTTGTGTCGCGCGTGAGGAATTGCGCGGAAAGGGCCTTTTGGCGCAATAAAATGAAGCGATAAGTGACGCAAGATGGACTGTTACAGACAAGCCAGCTGCACAAGACACATCTGCGAACATACCTACCTATCCATAGCGGATTGCGTGGCCTTCACGTGTGTGGCTCCTATTAGGCCATTATCATGTCGGTTGTCCGCATCGTCGTAAAGTCAATTTGCTCAATTTTGTCGTGAAAAACTGATACCTCGCCAAACAACTGCAATGGCGTCAAGCGAATATCTGTGAGGGATGAACCTTTCCCTTGTGGTCACAAAAATAACAGTTGGAGAAAAGAGAATGTTTCAGGGATGGGCTCATTAGGTTACCCTCTAATATCACAGTTCTAAATAAGATATTAAAGAATATGTCATACCAGCGAATTCTCATCTGGTCTTGGCACAGATTCGTCAATATTATTCCGATTCCTCATGGGTTAAAGATCCTTCCAAATAAAAATTGTTTATATTTTTTTTTTCAATAACCTAATTCCATGCAAACCAATTCGTCTTTGGGAGCTGAGCGCCGCCAAGAAACACACAGCACAAATAAGAGGCGAAGTGTGTGAAGATATCAAGCAAACTAATTGCTACTCGACTTGTGTGTAAACATTTATCGTCTAGCCTATAATTCAACGCATTTTGATTAATGATTGCTGGTCGCTTTCATTTCGCTTCGTTTTCAGATTAAACGGCGATTAACAGCAATTTTTCATAGTTAACAAATTCATTTAATTGCAATCGCAATTATATTCGATATTTAAGCCTTTGGCGAAAATGCTGGCGTTCGGCCAAGTCGATTGTATGCGATGTCATTTGTTACTTGTGTGTCTTTTTGAGATTTCAAATTCCCTTTCGCTTTCCACGCGATCGTCTGAGGCAGGCGAATATTGTTACGCAACTCGGTAATGCGTTCACGTAATGGCTTTCCTGCGCAAATTAGCAGATTAAGTGAATTCGTTGGCAAATTTTTAATTCGATGCTCTGCTGTCTTAAAGTAATTTACTTCTTTCAAAGAGTATCGTAGGCAACCTAAGAAAGGTGGCTAGCTGTAGCACATCACATTTAATAACAATTGCTTAAAGTACTATGATCCAAAATATATTGTTTTGTGTTGTGGAAACTAATTTTAACCTTCTGACCATTGCAGTTAATCGGGATTTCAATATCCATAGCAACAGCCCTGGCCGCACCCGACGGACCCGATGCCAAACAACGTGCCAAGGCGACAACGACAGCCAAGACCACTGGCACTCCAAAGGCCGTAGAGAGCGGAAATGCAAAAACCGCAGCCAAAACATTAGCGAAGCCTGCCACCGTAGCACGTGAATCAAAAGCTCTCAAGACATCAACGAGTACCACGAACGCCAGCGATAAGCGCGGAAAGCGAACACTTTATGACTTCGAAAATGCCGGCTACCTCTATCCGGAAATCGCAAGTCGACGCGCTGGTTACGAGAATGATGGGCAGGCTTATTATCCGCAAAGTGGCTATTACAACGGACAAGATGCAATTGGTGAGTGGGAGTTGAAGGAGTACTATGAAAACCTAGACACTGATCCTTTTATTTGATATTTGTTTCTTTTCAGCACAATTCCCAAACAACTATATTGGACCTCACTACTATCCACAATATTTGGAAGCGCCCGAGCCGATTATCGAGATCATCATAAAGGATTCAAATGAAACGCTGCCTGAGCCCGAACCGCAACCCATTGTCACCAAGAAAAAGAAGGAGAAAGTTCATGTTTTCTATGTGAACTACAAGAAAGACCAAAACAACAAATTGCATTTGGAAAGTCCCATCGCCTCACTCAACAACGACGACAACGAAGAAGAAGAGGAGGAAGAGGAGGTTGTTCACTACCCTGTACCTGCGACACCAGCTCCGCCAGTTAAGACCACAACGCTGCGCACTATCATCCACCCCGATTCGGAGAAATATCACAGCAATAGTGGCATTCATGTAACCTTCGGATCCGAGGACAAGTATCAGGCGGGACACCAGCTTGAGGAACATGACGCCGAAAGCGTACAGAGCCAAGTGGTTGCCATACCTGTCGGAAGTGGCGCACAGACCGGCAGCTTCAAGACAGACGCTTACAATACCCGATCCGACTTCGGCGCTAGCGCTCACAGCCCGCAGCAAGCTGGAGCTAATCAACTATTTACAGGCCACTTCCAACAGGCACATCCGCAACAGCAACAACAACAACAACAATCACAGCATCAGTACCAACAGCATCAGAAACAACAATTGCCACTGCAACAAATCGGAAATTACTTCCGTCCACCAGCCGCCCTTGTCCAACAGCCATCTGCGAATTTCTATCAAAAGCAGCAACAATCACAATACCAAAACCAACAGCAACAGCAACAAACCCAACAGTTGCAACAACAACAGCGCCCTCAATTTAGCTCATCGCCTAAAAATGTGGCAAATCCAAAACCACCACCGCCACTATCTCAGCAACCCTTGCCGACTTTGCAACAGTTACCGCAACTGCAGGCACAATTCCGTAAAACTTTTGGGGCTTCCAGTTCCACACAAGGCCACTTTTACTCTAATTACAATCAGCAATATCAGCAACAACCCAGTAATCAGCAACAATCCTTCTTCAGCAGTCTAATTCAGAAACCCGCACCCGCTTCGCCGAAGCAATCGGTGGTTTTTCCTACCGCACCACCCAAAACTCAAGAGTTGCCTTCCCGCCAATTGGGCTTACCTTATCAACCAGTTAAGTTCCGTCCGACACTTCCAGCGCAACCCCACATTAAGCAAGTTCCCATACCGGCCAAATTGGAGAACACGAATTATCAAAATTATCACCAACCACAACCACACTTTCAGTTCAATCGCCAGCCCCAGTATGTGCAACAGCCGACCTTCTCATTACCCTCACCGCAGACGACACAATCCAGCAGCAACAATGGCAATTACTTTAAACAGACGTCTCAACAATCACACTCCCACTCTCAGTTGCTCACTCAAAAATTGGCCTCCAGCCGCTTTCAACCACAGCAACCACAACAAGCACAACAGTCCCACCAGCAGCCTCTGCAACAGGTTCAGCAACAGCATCAAGAACAGAACCAACAAAAGACTCATCAACAGTCTTATCAACAGAACCAGCAACAGACACAGCAGCAGTCATATCAAACATTGCAGAAGAATCGACAACAAAGCCAGAATCAAGCTTACCATAGTCAACAAAGCAGTTTACCAAGCCCCAGCAGCCCCACCACTGCCTCATTGCAGTCGACGTCGGACCCAATTAGATCCATTCATAACTACTTCGGAGTACAAGCTTCCAAGGAAACTGAACTTCTTAAGTCCATACCGAAATATGAGCAGCACATAACTGAGACTATCGAGACTCCAATTGGCGGCGGCGCCAGCACCAATGGGCAATACAATGGCTTTGGTGGTTTTGGCTCCCAAACACAAAATCAGGTATTGCACGACATACCAGCGCCTCATTTGGGACCCACGCCGGCGCCAAATACAGCGCAACAATCGTATCAACAACAACAGCAATCCAGCTCAAGCTTTGCCAGTGGTAGTTCGATAAATACCCATTACCTCACAGCGGCAGCTTTGCAATCGGTAAAAAATCAACAACAACAGCAGCAGCAACAGCAACAATTCAGTAATTTTGTAACCGCACAGAATGGCAAACATTCCGCCTATTCGACGACGACGCCAGCTCCTCCACAGTATGCACAAACCACAGACGGCGAGAAGATCATGATTATAACGCCTTTACCACCGACGGCATACAATCAATATCGCACCACTCAGTACCAGCAGGAACCAAGTGCTACACAAGTGATTGCCAGTTTACCCTCATTGCAGACACAGTCAGCCACTAACTTCGTTCAGCAACCAAGGCAATCTGGTGTCGGTAGTTTGATCTCCTCAACCGTTTCCAACGCTGCTGCTAGCGGTTCATCCCAATTTGGTGTATCGACCTTCCACTCTGATGTCTTCAAAGAATTAGAACAGCGTCGCAATCAAGAAAAGTCCGCTGCTAGCCAATTTAGTTTTGGCTCACAGTCGGCATCAAGCAATGACAAGCCCTACCTACCCGCCATAGCAGTCAGTGCCAGTAACTCCAATTACGGTTCAGTCTCCACCGCAAGCAGCAGCACTCCCACTCCACCGATCACACATAATACTGACGCTACCAAAAATGAAGCTAAAGCCTCGCAAACACTCCTTCAATTGCCCGACGAGGTTCCCGACGACTTGCGGCAACAGCTGCTCTCATCCGGTATTCTCAACAACGCTGACATTTCCGTCTTGGACTACGATAAGGTAGGAGACGTCGCTTTGGAGAATCTACCCGCCGAGCATCTGCAGCACTTTTATGGAGCTGGTGGAGCAGCACAGATCTCCGCTTCGAAAAAAGTCGTCACGGTGGTCAAGCCGAATGGCGATAAGGTTTCGCTTAGCGAAAAAGATATTGAGCGCGTCAAGCAGTCGAATGCATTGCCTCACAAACAAGGTGTAGATGTGAAAGTGGTGCATTTCGATGCAGAAAACGAGAAGAGCGTTTCGGAGAAGTACATTAAGACCGATGCTACCGTTGTGCCACCTGTTGACTTAGCGGAACGTCAGTACAATCGCTATTTACCGCTTAAAATTAACGGTGCCCAGTTCCCTTTGCCTGATAGTGAGGAGTTGCGCGACAAGAAGATCGTGAGTGTTGTGGTTCTGGCTCCAGTTGAGGCACAACCACCCGCTAATGATAGCACTGAACGCCGTAATGAACGCGATGCCGCAACTGATGATAAGGAAGTGAAATTCATTGGTGGTGACCTTATCAAGACTTTGGTTAAGAAGCCTACAAAAGAGAATTTCAAGCGTTGGCTAGAAAAAGAAGCGCGAACGGATGTGGAACAGCAATCCGTGGTCCTACTAGTGGCGAAGTAAGTAAAACAACCAATACAAGTCGGTGCAATTTTCGACAATTCTTTATTTTCGATATCTTTATTTATATTCTTGAAATAGATCCAGCGATGAAGCGGAGCAGGAGATCTTCATGTACGACATATCAACGGGAGCAGTGAATAAATTGAATGGCGAACTGTCGAGTGCTTTCGTGAATGTGGCTGAGGAGAATGCCAGTTCAGAAGATTTGGAGCACGCTTCAACCTTGGACCCCAGCGTACTGGAGACCATGATGCAAAAGAGTCGAAGATGAGCGACAAGCGCTGCTTTCAAATGTGCCACCCAAATGTGCGATAATGCCATTTAAATAAATACATTTTCAAAACACTATCTGCCTGAGGAAAAAGCTAAAGCGACTCGTTAGAAGTCAAACCAAGCTCTTTAGAAAGCGGTTGCAAACGTCACTTACGAAATATAATATGCGGGGGATCTCACGCGATCTTCCTATGACTTACTTATGCTATTCTATAAGCTACCTTCGCCATCACTTCGTCCTTACTATCTTCATAATCTTCCGTTTTCTTCCGTTATCATTATTTTTTTTTCCTGGTAACGGTTCGCTGTGTTGCTCTTATTTCTTTTTCTCTGTCGGAAATAAGTACACGATTCGCTGGAATCTATGAAGTTTCCTGCTCTTCGGCTACTCTTCAACTTTTGTATAAATTTTATATTCTTTATTTAATTAATTATAGTAAATTTTTATACGATAAATATTTTTGTACATATGAAAATTAAAATTAATAATGAAAGAGAACTATATATGTACTGTCTCTTATACACATCTAGATGTGTATAAGAGACAGTTTTTATACGATAAATATTTTTGTACATATGAAAATTAAAATTAATAATGAAAGAGAACTATATATGTATGTTATGTAGTCTAAAAACTGTTAATAAAAATTACAAAACCAAATTTTTCGTCTTTCGAAATTCTTCAGGTTTCATATGAAAATGGGGCATGGTGGATAGAATGCGTAAGACACAACGAAACTAATAAAACCATAAAAAAGTTAACATATTTCCTTACTGGGTCGAATGTAACGGTAATAAAAGTTGATTCGTGCGTTAATTACAACAAATAATTAGTGCAAAGCGAAACGCAACCGTGTGTAATTCACCACGAAATTAAAGTTATCAAAGGGAAACGAATTAATTGAAAACAAATATTGAAGTGGCCTCGGAGTCGATGAGAGGAACTTTCAACTTCACAAAAGGGGTTTCGAGTGTCACAAATGCCTTATTTTCTATGCAAGAAGAAGCGCTTGTTTAAAATATATATATTTTCTTACAAAAAAAAAAATCTGAAACACAGTGGCTTTTCTGTAAGAACTGTCTTCTGCGCAACTATCAACGATTATGGAAACATTTTCACAATTTAACTTGCCTTGGCACCTCTGAGCTAAATCATTGTTCCGATCCAGATTTTCATACATATTATTTTCGCTCGCTCCCAACCTAGTATTGAGTTCACCTGAAGGCAATCGTGTGATTTGAACGAGGCTTTAGGACATGCCTCTACATATCCAGTGACCTAATTATTCGGAAAACAACCGATAATCACTCGTTAGTTCGATGCGAATTTAATGAGAGACGCTGCAACATTATCTTGTCAACAATAAACTCCATTGGACGCTCATTGTCTCTTTGAATATAAATATGTAAATTAGCTCGATATCCCACAAAAAAGGCTTATAAGATTTGACCGTTGTGTTATTATCGTATTTGATATGCTTATGGCTATGCTATGCTTTAAACCCGTTATCATTCAATATAAATGTTTGTATGAGCGTTTAGAACTATGCAAATAAAGGCAATAACTAATTAGCTGCAACGTGCGGAGCCACGGACTGCCAATCAACACGCTGCATTGGGTAAATAATAAAATTTATAGATGGTAGTTGTACTTCATTCCATCGCGGTGGCTAACCCGTGTGCTGTACGTACATATGTGCTTGAGTGTATTTGTGATGATTTTCTGCACTCCCGACTAGTTAGTCCTTGGAAGATTGTGCGTCCTTGATGAGTGTATTTATATATTTTTCTTCCCACATGCAACACTACCACAACTTAAGTAAATATGGTACATAAACATTATACGCTATTTGAATACCCCCATCTATAAAGCAGAAGAGCTCGCGGACATACCTACATACGTACGCGCAGATGGCATACCCATTTTCCGCCACCCATTTGTCCTGCAATAAAATTAATTACAAATTCAAACGAGTGTGTTTGCGATAAGGTCAGTGCCACTTAACGCACGACAAAGAGATAGGGATACTCGTCATTTGGCTAGTTAGAAGTTGGCGCTTCGCGTGAAGATATCGTTCCGGCAGACACGGAATACCGTTTCGGAAGTATATCAGCCTATCGTCTTTTGGTTTTGTGAATTTTGTGTTGCCTAAGAAATGTCAAAGTTTTCGTCGTGTTTTCGCGCGGTGCATACATTCTTAATGGGTAATTTTCATTGCCACGAGTTCGCTTACATCATTTATCCCTTCGGCCGCATATACAAGCTCCTGGGATTCGCACCAATTCAGTTGCGTCGCGGAGAAGTCTTGCGCAATGGCTGTGACCGAAAATTTCAATGGGACATCAAAGCCTGGATATGCAGCTGCCTCAATATAATGATTTACACAAGTGAATATTGAAAGTGCTTCTTTTTTCATTGAAATAGTGTGAAGTGGCTGAATTTATAATCAGTTCAAGGTGTATGTATATCATGCATACGGAAGGCAGGTCATGAAATTTTTTAGAGATCCCTAGTAAGGAACCCTAAATACTCCCATTGACTCACTAATTTTTTGGAGATCACTTCCACCTTGTTTAAAAAAAGACATCTGTGATGTAAACGGAAAATTTTAAAAAGTATGATTCAATTCTCATATAGTCTAGGCATGGAAGCAGTAGTCTCAAAAGTATCGAAGTCTTCAGAAACTCCGAAAAGTATGTGGGAAACATTTTCTTAACACATTTAATTAAAGAACGTATAAATTTGATTTCTAAAAATTAGTCGATGGATTAGAATTAATTGCTAAATCGTTGTCTACCATTTCTTGACAGGTAATTTTAAGTACAGAGAAAAAAGAGCAAAAAGTGATGGAAGACCGACAAACCCCTGAGTCATGTTCAGCGAAGTTAAAAAAATAAAACTCTCCTGAAGGCTTCCAAAGAGATTATAATGTAGAGAATCTATTCAAAACTAACATAAGTGTATTGTAGCGGGAGGGGATTACTGTTAAGGAGATGAAATGGACAAAATTCACCCTTCAAATTGTTCAGAATGCATATGCCAAGTTAATGATTCATTTTATTCTCTAATTTATCGTGAAACCTCTAGTGGGCTTCTGCTTAGGCATTCTTCGACTGCGGGCAGTACCTTATAAACATGGTGATGGCATTTCACGACTGACCAGCTGGGCACAAGTTTTCACACTGTTCGGTCTCGGTATCATCGCCTGGGTCACTGCTTGGACCCACATGGACGAGCAGTGCCGATTGCATGCGCTCATCACTAGAATTGATCAGCATCTTCGTGAAATAGACGACATACAATTTGACTATAAATCGCTGCGAAGACGACTCTTTTGGCAATTGGGTTTGCAACTGTTGATCGCATTTCCGTTGTCGATGGTGAATTGCATCATCATTTTGCCCAATGAAATGGCATTCTCCCCATTTTCGACCTGCTACATATTCATTTGTTTCATGCCCATCAGTGTTCTCATCTTCAAGCAGTTCCAATTCTACAATCTAATGCATGTCTTGAAAACAAAATTCGACTTGATCAATAAGAAACTGAGCAAATTCAACCGAGATACATGTTTCATCAGCGAGCGGAGGCATATAGTGACGGTGCGAAGAAGTAACTCGGTCAGTGAGGTGCCTCTGACCGCTGTGCCGACGGCTTCACAGAAAGCCGACATGATGAACGAGGAACCGAAGGCTGACCTCTTGCATAAGCTGTTGACCATTTATTCAAATGTTAGTGATGGCATCGACTTGGTGCTGCGCATCTTCGGGTGGCATCTGCTCTTTCTCACCGCCGTTTCCTTTGGCGTAATCACCGTCCAAAGTTATAATTTGTTCTCTCTGATAAGTCATTCTTTGGTGATATCCACCTATCACGTTGTATTCATTGTGTCTTGGATCCTGGTGCAGGTCATGGCATTCGCAGTGAATATCTTAATATGCGGAAAGACATCAAGAGTGGTGAGAGGAATTCCTTAAATATGTATTTTAATTAGAGAGCGCACCCTGTACAAATATTTAACTTTCAGATGGAGACGACTATTTCGATTTTGCACAAAATTCGCCTGTCTTCAAATGAGACCCCAAACGCCTGTGTCTTCTACCAAATTCTGCAGATTTTCTCGATGGAAGTCTTGCAGAGGAAACGAAATTTTAACGCAGCGGGCTTCTTCGACATGGACTACAAGCTGATCACATCGGTGAGTGTTGTTGTTGTATTACTGAATAAGAGTGTTGCATAGTTAGTTTCTCTCCTCATCTTCTTTCAGATTATTGCATCGGCTACCACTTATCTGGTCATTATAATCCAATTCCATTTGACTAATATACCGGATTGCCATTTCCCCAAATAAAAATTGTGTCAAGCACTGATGTTCAAGTTGCTGTGAAAAGGCCACACCCGCTGAGGATAGAATCGAGTTCCTGGAGCACAGAATAGATGTTTCTGTAACTCCTAATGCCACATTTAAGTGTTTAATTTCTTAAATGTTATGTTATCTTGAATAAACACGAAAAAGTTAAATTTCAATTAAGTGTAAGCAGACAATGTGAGTTGAGCTTTTCCTTGCATTCAAGTGCTTAAATGTTGCGCGACCGGGCAAAAAGCTCTTCATTCAAAAGCTTTGGTGTTTGCCTTGAGTAATAAGGCCTACTGCAGTGGTTTTCAAACTGTGGTGGTGTTAGCTAACACTTGCATTTCCGCTGATTCTTCATCTCTCCGTTTTCAAATTGTGATTGGTGAATGATTAAACGAGTTAAATGTTTCTTTATTAAAAGGCCATATATGTATGTTCAGTGGTGGAACGAGATATGGAGCTTTTATATCTTCAAGCAGACAATTCAGGCCGTTCAAAGTGGTGTCAGGGAATTGGAAACTTGCGTGTTTAAGAGTGAAAAAGGAAAAACGTTAGCTTAGGTTGCAAAGAAGCTATAATACCCTACACAAACTTAAAAGATTATCAATTGGATTTTTATCAGTCGGTTAGTATGACAGCTATATGCTATGGGTCCGCTCTGAATAATTTTTTCGGAGATTATACAGGCGCTTTGGAAAATAATCGGCCCCAACCTTCATGAAGATATCTCGTTAAAAAAAATTTCCTTTGACGGATTGAATTTTGATCTTTCAGTTTGTGTGACGGTTCCGGACGGTTCTAAAATTTATAGATCATGTTTTTCCGAAACTCCTAGCTTCTGTCGAGCGATCAAGCAAAAGCGTTATCGACACGTCCAGTCTTTCTTCTAGATCTATTGATCATCGCCTGCAGCTATTTTCAATTATAGGTATCCAATGGACTGCGCAAACACTTGTCCAAGCCGGGTATAAATAAGAAAAGAGCCAGAATTTCGGTGGCAGATCTGATAATGGCAAAGGTTGAGCCTAAATTAATATTTGTATGTATGTATTGAGCGGTCTTAACAAGAAAGCAAAGAGCGTTGAATCTCACCAAGAACTCTGACAGATTAGAGTAATCACCAAATTAAATACACTAAACATAAAGCGAACACTTTTCTGAATAAAATAAAAATAAAAACAAAAACGCTAATAAATAAATGTATGTATATATGTATTTATATATGTAACGAACCGCCGAATTGTGTCAAAACCAGTTTATACTTTGCAATTGTGTGCACAATCAGATTGGATGTGAATTTTACTAAATTTATCCCAGGAAATAGCAACAACATTAACGAGACTTACAAACATGCCTGCAAGTATAAGCGCGGATCTGGAGACGTGACTGATGGCGTGTATTTTGACCAAAGCTAGCGACTAGCTACACATGCACACATAAACAGACACACGTTTATGAACACGGGCTGTAAAATAATACAGCAAATGTAAGGGTACGGCAAGCGGACGGCTGAAAAAAGCTTCTGGGGTGATGAACGCTGAAGAAGGCTCGATCCTGTCAAACTTAAAGTTTGAATTTAGTGTTAAGCAATTCATAGGTTTCCTTGAAAAATTGAGGTTTATAATAAAACCAAAAAATTTCAGTTTTAAGCTATTACCCTACACTTTGCTCCCTTAAACGCTTAGGGATGCTGAACTCGTTCTTACTGTGAAGACGCGCCTCAGCGAAAAGTGTACATTTGGCTGAAAACAATTAAGAAGTATTAAAAACAATAACTTCAATGAATGGGAATAGTCGTTTTCATCGTTTATTCTCGAAGACGATCGATACACTTATTTAATCTAAGCAAATGTGTGTTTGTGTATATGCATGTGTATATTCGAACTTGAATTGTGATTTTACAAAACGTTGGAGGAAAACTGATCCACATTTTTTTGTGATGTTTTCCAAGCATTTTGAGTAAAGTCTACTTCTGAACGCACGCACTTAAGTTATCACCAATTAAGCCGAATGTGTGCGTGGCATGAGAAAAGGAGAGATAAGAGTACACCCTTAAACAACCCGTATTCGTGTGAGGTCCCGAGCATCAAAGATTTACATTGTTTCCTCTTCTTTGCTTAATTGAAACGCCGCTGTTGAGATGTTAGAAAGTGAAATGTTACAGTCAGGTAGCTTAAAACTTCCGTTAGCAGCCCAATGACAACTTTTATACGCAAAGCGTTCTTTTTCGATGGTCGGGTGCAGAAAATAGACCCCAATTCGGACACCTAAACGAAATGTAATAGTTCGTTGTTAGCGTCGACGGAGTACTGAGTGGCGCTTTCGTATAAAACAGATCTAAATTGAGTTTCTAAAAATATCGAAATTCAGCAATGACACAATCTTCAGCCAATCTTCGCATCACGACTCGAATTAATTGAGGTAAATGCAGTACGAAAATAAATATAAACTCAAGCAAGTACCACGTATGCGACTATGTAAGACGACAGCAAAAACAATAACAACAATACAACGGCTAAACAGGGCAGCCAAAACAATAGCAACAACAACAACCCATCAGCTAAACAGGTTGGCAGGCAGACTCAAGTTGACCGGTTGGTTTATAACCTTTTCGGTTATTTACATTATTTGGTTCCGATCGGCGATTGTCAACAACAAATCTGCGATAATAACAAAAATACCAAAACACACTTACACACACACACACATGTGAACACGTGCAGCTGAAGTCGTGGCAAAAGCGAACGAAAACTTGTTGCACGGCGAATAAATCGAGTGAAGTGTAAAAAGCAGTTATTTGTTGTTATGTGGCGGCGCCCGAGCTGGTTGCCGCATGCAACCATTTAGTGTTAATGCTGCAACCGACGGAGCCAGGAGCGACGGCGACGAGTTGAAGCAACGGAATGACGAAGTAAACAACATTGCAACCGAAAACGGCCAAACGCACAAAAATAGTGGGATTGGTTTATTTTTAGAATCGCTAATAACGACAACAACAAACGTCAGCAGCGCCACGGAGTCATCGATAAACAATAATTACTAACTAGTTGCGGATAAACAACAATTTCAGGCGATTACAACTTCAAGTCGCTGCTGGCGCGATGGTGCGAGCGTGTATGCGCGGCAAAAGTGCAGCAACAACAACCGCAGAGCAATTACTAGCAATCAATCTCGCGCACCCATATATAAACAACATCAGAGCCGAACTGTTTCACGGCACGGTGGGTCCAAACACGCTTCCGCCCGATCTAAAATTTATTCAGCGCTTCGATGTCAGAAAAGAACGAGCTTGCTTCTTTTCATTGGTGGTGCGTGTGTCGATGTTATATAGTACTACAAGAGGAGAACTCTTCAAAGTTGAAGTAATGTCGTGTGGCTAATGCAGTTTTTGCGAACCTTTTTCTTTTCTGTTAAACGAAGTAATAATAGTTTTGGCTGTGTGACTGAGGCGCTGTGGTTATCTGAAAACACTGTGCATTTGAGCGTTTCCACTGAAAAATATGATTAACGGCGACTGCGACTGCGGCTGCGGCTGGTTGAGTTCCACAAACAAACGGCTCAAGCGGGCTCTGGCTGTTAGCTTAAAACTTCGGTCGGCGGCTGTGGTCGCCTCGTTTGACTGCTTCGCCTGCTGCACGTAAGCCTGACGGGTTGGTTGCTCGGATGACTGGTTGCTAACTGGCCACTCAAATCACAGCCGCCACCCAACAAATACAAAAGCGCAAGTTGAGCTCATTTCGTAAGCGTCAATTCGATTGATTGCAGTAGCCTACGGTATGATGGATCGTTGGAGCTTCCTAGCCGGAGAACTTAGATAAGCCCCTCTTTATGTTTTATAATATGAGTTTGCAGAACTGACGTGGATGGTTTGGGAAAACTCTTGATGCCACATGATGGCGTCCAAAGCAGTAGGTTTACGGGCATGAGTCTGCCAGGTGCCACTGATATTATTGTTGCTGTTGTATACTTGCAAGTGCAGTGTAAATATATTGCAACATCAACTCGAATATCGTGCTTTCAACGACGTGCTCAGCTCAGCTGGAACTGGTCCGCCTCGTCGACCACAAAGCACCTCTGGCTATTTTTATTTTTGGAAGTGGCATTTGGCAATTTGTTTACGAATACTATTTTCGCATTGCCAATTATTCGCTGTTGCATGTAGATACGAGCTGCGCACCGTCTGTCTTCTTTTCCTGTTGCTAAGCGAGGCTTTAGGCGCACAGCGCGCGTTTTGCGAGCGAGGCGAATTGTGAGTGCAGTTTGGCTTTGTTTTGGGTGCCGAAGTCCCACTTGTATGTTTGAGTGAGTGCATTGCCAACGCATGCAACAGTTAGCGGTCTGTGTGTTGGCCGTTACGACAGTCAACGACAGCGGTTTCGTGAGTGCAAGAGATCGTCTCTTTCATGCTTCTGCTCGGACTACACTTCGCGCGCAGTTGCATGGTCGGGACATGTTTTAGTTTGACATTCGTTTATAGGTTAAGTAAATAAAATAATATACACACTGGCAGCGGCACCAAGCGAAAATCCCGTAAACAAGCTCTCATACATTTTACCAAGAACTGGAAAATTATGTTAAAAAATTCAATAAATCTCTCTAAACTTATTCCCTTGCGACGGTTTCCATGTCTATATGGAATTCCATAATGCCCTTGAAATTACTAGTGCTCCAGTTCTACACAATTTATAGCTTTGAATGTCGTATTATTCCAAAATTCCTTACAGATTTCGTGGCCTACATTTTCAGCGAAGGTCTGTACTCTGGTGTGATTTCCCTGCTGTCTAGGCAACAGGCAATAGAAGGTTAGGTTAACTTAGTTTAGTTGGCTGATCAAAGATCGCACGTGGACTGGTAAATGTTGTCTTTTGGGAAGGCATAGGAAATAAGAAATTCCTGTGTTCGGGCTTACAGATTGGCAAAACGCTTAGGACCCTCCCTCTAGTTCGGTGGGATGTCTGGGAATTGACAAACGCGGGACAATCAAGAAGGAAATGCCAAGTTATTTCTACCGCATCTTCTTCCAAACAGCGTCCGGTAAGATTCCCAATCTTACAGCATGTATGCCAATAGGGCAATGGCCTGTTAAGAGCCCCACAACTAGTGTGACGCTAGCCTTACTGAGGGCAAAGAGATCGCTAGTGGGCCAAAAGGCTTTTGCGATTGTGCAAGTACCTATAGTGGTCCAGGGTTGGTCAAGCTTCCGCGAGGCCCAGATATCCCATTCTACCGAAAATGATATAACGTTCCTTTCCTTGCTAGCTCAGTCTTATCACAAAGACACACGATGCTAATGATACCGAGGTTGGACACTCTTCGACCAACTCTGAACGTACTGTTAATGAGAACAAGGCTAAAATCGCGTCCTGCTATCTAAATGATTAGTCACTTCTCGAAAGGAGGACGCACGCCGGAGCAGCTACCTTGATGGCTGCAACCTCAGCCTAGAAGACACTGTAATAGTCAGAAGGTCTGAAACTGGAGTTGATAGAGAGCTCCCGACAGTAAACTAAACCAACCCTTCCTCCAAGCTTTGACCCATCCGTAAAGAAGCTCGCTGCCTCTGCCCCTCTGCTCCAAACACTTCTGCAGACCCATAGGCAATAGAAAGATATAGAAATTGTTGACGAGTCTACGAAACTAGACTACAGATGCATTCCTTCATCCGTTGGGTATTAGTTAATGCGCAGCCAGAGAAGCCGAAAATGAATTCAAATAACTTGCAACTATCGATATACTCAGAGATTATATGCATATTGCATGTATAGTGCAAACATATGTACATATAAAGTATTTACATATAATTTATATTTCAAAATCACGAACAACAAATGCGCCCCTATGCACCTAAGCGCATTTGATAAGTCTTTTTACTGATATGCTTTTGCTGAGCTTGTTGACAGCGCGCAATGTTGCGCATGCGCAATTCATATTTGTTTTTCGTAGCTAATTTATGCGCGCTTATTCAAGCGTTTCCAGCCCACAGCATGTCGGAGGTGTGACGGCAGGCTGGGCGACTAAGCGAAGTGTCATTTAACAGGGCTGACTGGAGAAAATGGCGGTGTGAAGTGGCGGAGTGAACTCGTTGCTGTGTTTTTGTTATCGCTTGCCGAGCGTTGAATTATTTTTGTTTTTACATTCCGAATGCGCAGCAAGAGATAATTCATATAAAACCGTATATGCCAAGAGACACGGCAAAAAACGGTTGTTCGACATTAGCCGAGAGACGGAGGATTGGGTGCATTCATTGCTAATTGTTCACTACTCGCTTTGGAATTCCTACAACAAAATACAACAATAGAGTTTATATGTACGTATGTCAACTGTCTTTAAATCTAAGATTTATCAAAACTAAGCCCAGTGGGCCTATAAATAGGTTTACGAACTATTGATGCATTATCCCGCCAAGCTTGAGAAGCAGAGGAATGACGTTAGAAGACACTGCTTAATCAAATATGTACACCCAAATATAGACCTCTCTAATCAAGCCAAAGCGTCGAACACCAATTCTAGCTTACTTTAGTTAAAATGGTAGTTTGCTAAACCTTGAAGCAAACTCCCACAACACGTGGATGGGCTTTATTGAAAAGTTGACTTCTAGGAAAACCGGTTTAACCCTACGCTTCGCCTAGCAGCAGCCAATTTCTTCCCGCGAAAATAGATTTTTATATGATTAATTTTTAATTGTCCATTGTAACATATAAAAGCTCTCTGCATATCACATTCATGATGATCAACAACGTTCTCTCTCTTTTATCGGTCCCACTCCGCCCGTTGACTTTAACACTCGCTCGCATCCCACATTTGACGTTCAGACTACACACGGACCCAAACAGTGCTCCCCCGCCTGCGCGCACTTGATGATGAAGCCAGCAATGGGTTGATCGTTGTCAATATAATTATCTCTCGTCGAAGATGCAAAACATGACTTACTCGTACGAACGTGATGGAAATAATGAAGTTACTCAAGACAGAATCAGTCGCACTATGCATGCGAACGACTACACACAGGCACCCCTATAGCATCGTACAGCAGTTTATTTTAATATTTACTTAAATTTACCTTTGCGGATTTGCGAGCATATGCATACATACATGTACATATGTACCGAAGAGTGAGTGTGCGAGTAGGAACACGAGTTTACGAGTTGTTGGTAATATAGTACGATGGAAAACGGCCAACATTTGTGATCGTCGCTAAGGTGAGCTCAGTTGGAATCTGATATTCGGCGCGAGCGAACGTTGAGCGGAGGCGAAACACGTTGACGACGAACGTAACAACGGCGAATCGTCTCAACCACGATTCCGGCTTTCAACGGTTGGAAACGAATCAGACCGAAAAATTTCCAAGCAATTTGTGTTATTAAATTATGGCTTTTTGGCCACACGGCAAATGAGCAAATTACAATACGAGGCAGTTAACTGTTCAAAGCGCGAAATTGGCAAAATGTTACGATAAAGTGATCTTTGTTATGCGAGGCGCCTATTTTCAATGTTAGGGCGTGTATGAGAATTCATTTGTGTGCGAATCGGAACATTTTTGTGCGTTTGTCGAAGCTGCCAGTGGCTAATCGTGACCATTGCGGGCCCCGCTTTTGGTGTGTTTTTTTCGAAGTGGATTATGTGAAAGCTGTTGGCTCTTTCGAATAGTCAAATAGTGTTTGTTCGGAATAAACGATAATGACAAAATGCAAATTAAACGCAAAAGCTGCCAAACTCATATTGGCCATGCAAATTAACAGTAACCACCAACCACCGCAACAACAACTGCACCGACGAGTTTTGCATTTTTGATTTGAATTAAAAATATTTCCAAAGCGAAGTTCCACCAAAACAAAAAACAACAAAAAAAAAAAAAAAAAAAAAAAAAAAAAAAAAAAAAAAAAAAAAAAAAAAAAAAAAAAAAAAAAAAAAAACATTAGTGCAAACGCGTTTTGCTGCGAAAAATTTAAATTAAAAATTTGCAATTTTAATTAATTAACAAAACCGTAAAGTAACAAAGACGAAAATAGGGTAGAGCAGCTGAGCCTAGGCGAATTTTAAGGCATGCTGATGCATCCATGATAAAAAGTCAGAAGTATAGCAGTGATAAAGCAAAATAAATCGATAAAAAAATAAAGTAGTGAGGCAAAAACAATAAAATCATATATAAGCGAGGTGAACGCGAAAGAGGCTTATAAATAGCAAAATGGTCACTTCATGCCTTCTGCTGAGCGACAGCTGCGACTATCCCAACAACAACGGCGCTGTCAAAGTCCGAGTGTGCAGTAGCGGCGTCGACGAGCAAAAAAGCGATAAATTCACCGATAAATGCGCTATTGATACACACCAGCGAAATAAGTCAGATTGTGAAATGAGAAATAAAATAAATTTGACCAGTCTTCGTGTTCCATTGATGGGCCTTTTGTTATTGTTGGTCATGGTCAGCGCGCTTGCTAGCGCGGAGGGGGCCGCAGTCTACTCGAGTAAGTGTGTTTACAACATTTCCAAGAAAACCAGAAATTTATTTACGCAAGCCCACACCCAAATCTATAAACATATGAAAATATAGTAAATATTAAAAGTAGCCATTGTCTTGCACGGTCAGAGCGGAACAGATGCCAACTAAAAGAACTGCCTCTACAGCTTCTTCAACGCCTCAGCAGATTCATTTTGAACGCAAGTGTTGCATAATTCGCTTGCAGACAATGAGGTCACCTTCATTATTTGCAATATAACTTCTCATTTATGCAATAGGATTAGTCTGCTGAGCTATTCAAAAGCCAAAAAGAATTTAAATCAAGTGCTAGGCCTCGACCTTCACTTGTAGAAGTTAACCAACGCCTTTAGCGATATTTATTATACAGTTATTGTCCAATTTAATTATGATTTCTTGGGAATATTTTGTTTATTCGTTTCATATTGCTCATGAGTTGGTGTGTCTGGTGGTGTGTCTCCGCAACCGGTTCGCACCATGCTAGGCTGACAATTACGCAGCGACGACAACGGCAACAACAAACGACACGTCGCAAACAACAATGACAACAAAGGCAGCAAAAGCAACGAATTGACCGCAATTGACCGCCAATTCGCAGCAGACAAGTGGGCATTAATTTCGCTATTGAATATCGAAAGCACACGTAGAGCGTAGCATTTCTCTAGTGTTTATTTTTGAGTGCTGTGTAAATGTGATTTTTCCGCGTTGAAAAGCGGGGGAGAAGCTACGGTGTCCTGAGTTGATTGCATTCGAGAAAAGTGTATTGACCTTCGACGCTGCGACGCCAACGATCAGCTGTCTGCTTTGTATGCCCCCTTGTCACTTCCGCTCTTCCGAGATGCTCACTCGCCCAGCATTTAACCACATATTCAATGCGCATGTATGTGTGTGCCCAAAAACCACAAACACCGCGTGAAATCCAAGACCAAATACCGTTTTAATAAGTTGGTTGAGAAATCAACGTGGACCCGCGTCAAAAAATGGGGTCCAAACTATTTAATAGCCGAGTTTCGTTGCAAGCCGCGTGCGTCGCCAATCCGCCCAGTATCGACATTCTACAAAGCGTACAGGCGCTCCTCAGCATATCAAATCAATTGGCTCTGCTTATGGTTGTCATGTAGTTGCTTCCAATTGTGACGGCGCTTAAGTTCGTACATCGGCAATATGTGCCGCCAGCCGCCATACAGCGATCCACATACACACATCTATATTCATATAGTGTAAATAATGTACGGACGTAAGTGTGCCCTCGACGTAACTTGCAACGTCTGCTGCAACTTGTCTTACATACTTCTCAGTTCACGCTTCTGTTATGCACGAGTGAGTGCCGTTGGAACGGTTAAATATTTACTGTAATTGCAATTATCAATTCATTATACCTTCCGCACTTGCACTGCACCTCCCCTTTCCACAAATACCGAATTTCTTTTGAATAATTCATTCGAAGTATTATTAGACGGCATGGGGGCGCAGCTTGAGAATCGCTGTCGTATGCTTCTTCTTCATCATCTTCTAAATATGTATATTGTTCCATTGGCAATTCGTGTGAAATGCAATTAAAGAAGCAACAACACGACAATAAAGCAAACAAAAAAAAAACCTTATTGCACCTTTCTATTGAACTCAATTAGTTGGACTTCGCTACCAACACACACACTTACTCATATAGGGTGTATGATTTCGAATTTTTAGAACAGCACTTCACGTCCATCCGAGCGGAGATATAATAATTTCGAATTTATCAACGCGATCTAGGCAGACGGTTCAAGTGTGTGCGGTGCACAGAGATTGGAATAATTCATAAACATATTCTAACGGTATAATGAATCGAGCAAGTCCACATTTAGACTCAACGTCTTCTACGCTCTTCATTAGAGGTCAAGGTCCTCTCTCACAGGCATTAGCCAGCAGTAATGAGAGGCGCAGCGCATTTTCGCCTTGAACTTTTAAATTAATGACTTTTCGAAATTCACAATTTAACTTGAAACACGAAGTTCAGAATTGGAATATAATAGTTGTTCACGTGCACTAATTACAAGTTATATAAATTTATTCAGTGTTATCAATTGTAATGCTGCGCTTGATTAATGGCCGGTAGGAGGTGGAGCTATGATATTCGAAAATGCGCTTTGCGAAACACCTGCGGGAGAGTTACTTGCAAATAATTAAGAAAATCATAACTTAGTTTAGTGTCCTTGGCTATCGGAGGCTTGGCTAGAGGTTAATGAGGTTGAGAAGCGTGGTGGGGGTCGACATTAATTTACAACTAAGCCCATGGGGCCAAAGTTAGCCCTGAAGTTAACTGAATGTACTTGGGATGTTTTCAATTATTTAGAGATCACTCTCATTCAGAAGAGCTAGAATGCGGCTTGAGGACCACGGTAGCTTGTAGATTGGCAACTTCGCTATTTAGGATTATGGATCTGGTCTTTTGACAGCCACCGAATTCGTTTCCGTGGCGTGCAAAACATTGATATTAATTGCAAAATAAACGAGTGTAACTGTTGCTTCATGGTGTTCAAGTGTGTGTATGTGTTTAAGTATCACTGGCAGAACAGTGCACCAAAGCAGAAGCACCGTACGGTGGTGTTACGCGCATGCGCAGCTGATTTATGCGTCCACTAGAGCGCCAACTCGGCACGCCTGTTTGATCTCGCTTTATGATAACCGCCGTTCGGAGTTGGGAGTTGGATGCTCGGAGGCAGTTTCCGCACACCCCTCGCATGTTTTTTGTGGCATTTGGCAACATCGCTGCATATTTATGAGTGCCGTTGGTAGCCGTGTCGGCGGCTATTGCCGTTAGCATCTTGCGTGCCACAACGATATTCTTGCAGCACGAAGCGGCGACAAAGAACACGTCTGCATGTATAATTGCAACGGCAGTCGCAGCGGTAAATGTGCGCTCTGCAGCCGCCTTCTCGCCTCGTCTAGTCTAGTCTGGAAAGGTGTTCTTTCCGTTGCTGCGTGGCAAGATTATTTATTCATTATTGTTTTTCCGGTTGCCGGCCGCATGGCTACTTAGCTAACTGCACTCGAAGATAACTGGGCACGTTGTTGTGTTGTTGCTTGTGGCGTGCAACTTGCACACTTCACGGCTTGACGCACTCACGAAGTCGAGAATTCTCAACGCCATGCACCTGTCACTTCCCACAGAGGTGGCTCAGTGGCTCAGATCTTGCTGACAAATGCTCACTATTTTGTGTGTGTGAACTACACGTTCATACATTTTGGCAGCGTTTTTTCCTCTTTATTTATGCCACTGACAGCTAACAGGAGTTTAACTGCTTTCATTAGAAAGTTGACGGGTCAACACATTTGTCGCTTATTGCAGATGGCGAACGCAAAAAAATAATACAAATATTTATACAAAGCAAAGTACAAACTTACTCACTTCACCTATTTTTCTTGCGCAGCAATGCAATACTCGGCCAAACTGTTGGTTCGCTGTTAGCAGCAAATGGTCGTCATTTATAACTTGACTTGTTGAGTAGATCACAAAGTGTGATTAGTCGGTTTAGGTGTCTTCGGTGCTAGTTGCAACTATGATTTAGCCTTTTTTTGAACTTTTGAGATGTGATCCACTGACCTAGTGACTCACGAGTAGTAATTTTTTCTAATTTAAAAAACACATGGCTTAAAATGATTATACAGCGTTTGTTCGGAAAGTAATAGGACTGATTTTCTTCCGACGCACCGACTGGATTCCTAGCTAAGTTGTCTCCGAGCACCTGAAGAGTCAGGACAGCCTAGAAGTGGACACCGGACTGTTTTTGTTTCCTTGGCTGTAAAAGCCGATGAACGGCGATCCAAGCAGCGTGCACCTCGGCTCTTAAGGCAATTCCGGGAAATGCCTTCCGTGACGCCCATCGACGAATAAGGAACATATTTTGAAAGTCTTTACAGAATTGTAACGATTGGTTCAATATATTTTTTAAATCGACTTGTTCCTATTATTTTGCGGACAAACCCTGTAAGAGAAAATGAGAAAAAGAAGTTTGACGTTTTGAGACCTGGGAGAAAAATGATGCTCTCAAAAGTACTAATGCTCCAGTATCGTCCGCTCCCACAAATATGACAACTATAAGAAACAACTTACAACTATATAAAAATATAAGTTTGAAGAAGGGAAGAATTCTTGGCTTTTCGATCAAAAAAAATAATTGCTTTAACCTGGTATCTGTGAAAGTTTTTTGCTAGAAAGTTGGTTTGAAAATGATGGAACTCTCGTAGCCGACCACACATACAATCGTATGTCAGCTTTGGTATGTGTGTCAGCGCCGGCAAAAGTGCGGCTGAGTTTGTTCAACCCATTTCACTAACAAACGACTGCATCGCAGAACACGGCCAACCGACAAGCGGTGCATGACTAGCTAATGGAGGCACTAAAAGGTTGAGTGCACAAAGCGCCATCGGTTCGGGATTGTAGGACTGGAGCAGTTAACTTCACAAAAGAGGCGCACAAATAATTTGAAGTGTGTATGTATGTTTGGAGGCACAATGGAAAGTAATAGTTTGAACCCAGAAATAAGCAAAACTGCAGATCAATTATGTATTGTTGATTTGCTGAATGAATGCTTCTACGCCTGCGATTGGTACCTCGATGCTTTTATATGTGCATCTGGAAGGGCAGGGCAGCGGAGATGCTTAGGCCAACATTTTCACAACCTACTTACGGGCTTAATGATCGCTAACCGAGTGAATATTTACGTTTTTTAAGTAAACTGTTCGTGAACAAAAGTCGAAACGTTCCAACAACAACAAAAGCAACGGCTATCGGCGGTGGTGAGCTGTAATATTGTGGCATTTGGTGAAGTGTAGACCGATTAGCACACACACACCCACATGTCGATAGTATATGTCCATATGCATCTCTGTGTGTATGTGCGTAGTTATGGCGATGAGTCGAACCGCAACCTTGTCGGAAAATTGCTTAATGCTTCTAAAGCCAACCGATGAAAATAGCTTCAATGCGCTCGTCTATTAAGCAAGTGCCGCCGAGCGTGTGTGGCTGCATCTATGCACCTGTGTGTGTGTTTGTGTCTATAACTGAATGAAAAATGTGTTCAGGCATAATTGACACTTTTCACATAATTACACACACTCAACACAAACGAGCGCCTGTCATATGTATGTGTATGTGTTTGTTTTTGTTTGTTTGCCTATTTGTCATTTATTCAGCGGGCTTTTACGACTGCAACAATTGACCCAATTCGTGCATTTAACAACAACTTTGTTTGTTTTGGTAATGAAAGCATTCTACACAACAACGCAGCTGCAATTACATGGATTGTAGTCTGCAGAGCAATGCAGCCACACGCACACTCACGCGAACGTGTAAGTGCGCACTTGAATGTCTCTAAGGTTGCTGGTTGCACAAATAAATAATAAAACGGTTTATGTTTTGAGGAGCGCCTACGCTTTGAAGTAGACTCTCACAGACACCTGCCCACATATGGGTATGTCCCTGATGCCGTTATATAATACATACACACATCTGGCCGCACAGCTATTAGCTACTCGTCCAGCACAGAACCAAAGTACAGATGTGTGAAAAAAGTTTAGCTGATAACCATAACCAAATGCATTTCATTTTCGTGTTTGAATTAATTAGAACTAAAACTCCCCAAATACTGTATAAGGGCTTAGAATACCTTTGACACAATGCGAATGATACTCAAAGAAGTATTATATTATCGTATTTCTAATGAAATTTCAACTTTTTTTTTTATTTTTATTTATAATGAATTGAACCAAATATGTACCCCATTTTGGTCGACCACTTTTTGCCACTTTTCCGTTAGAGACATTATTCCAACGACAAGTAATTTTCACAGGCTTCTCTTGAAGCCAACTTTACTCCATTAAGGGAGTTTTGCATTGGTCGAAACAAATGGTAGTCCGAAGATGCAAGGTCAGGACTATATGGTGGATGCATCAAAACTTCCCAACTAAGCTCTCCCAGTTTATGCCGAGTCATCAAAGATGTGTGTGGTCTAGCGTTGCCCTGATGGAACACGAAGTTCTTCCTGTTGATCTGTCCTGGGCTCTTTTATCGATGGCTTCCTTCCATCTCATCAGTTGTTGACGGTAAAATGTCAATCCTTTTCAATCCCACCATAGACTCAGCATAATCTTTCGAGGCGTCAGTTCTGGCTTTGCGACTACTTGTTGAGCTTCACCACGCTTGGACCATGATCCATTCCATAATTTCATTGACATGTTTAAGGATAAATCGACCAGAGCGAGGCTACATCTATTGCCCAAAAACGAAAAGACTTTTTTGACTTCCCAACATGTATATAGATGGTAGAGAAGTGAAAAGCAAAGAAGCAGGCGAGTCAAATACGTAGAACGAGGTAGCAGAGAAGTGAAAAGCAAAGAAGCAGGCGAGTCAAATACGTAGAACGAGGTAGCAGAGAAGTGAAAAGCAAAGATGACGATCGTTCCTAATTTCGATACTATTATTATTTAATTTCGAAATTATGAAACGCCTTCCCAAAGTTCTAGAATGGCTAATAAATAGCAATTCAATAGTTGTAGTTTAAGGCTGAAATTAACTCACTTTTATAATAACAACTGCCTCAGAGTTTCCAAAAATATTGGTGAAAGTATTCCTTGTGCTCTCAAAAGCTTCTCATTGTTACTTTTAAGTTTCTGCAACTTTTAACGGTAAACAAAACTCCATGAACTTAATGATACGTGATTCCTATAATTCAAAAACGTTCATAAACCATTCACCATAGTCTAAAAATAATCTCAACGCCACACGGGCGCCAAAAACGCGAGAGACATCGCGCATTAATCACATGTGCCTCGTGCATATGTATGCATGTATGTATATAGAAACCACGTCTATATACGTACACATATATTGAGCTTGTAAGATCGCTCACCATTTACTGTGCCAAAAAACAGGCAAAGCTTTGTTTGATTTTCTAATTTATTCTTTTGTTGATCGCCACTGGATAACAGGTTTCGTTGAAACAAAAAAACCATTCAAATGTCTATGTGTGTGTGTGATTTAAACACGTTTCGCCATTATTTTTTTATAAAATCGCGATGTTTGTTTTTATTTTTGTTGGGTCTAATTCGCCGCCGAGACACTTCTAGATGAATACCCACCGAAAGGTTGGCAAGAACCAACAGTAGCAGCCGTCCAGTACCGATATACATACATATGAGAACAGATGAGTATAAACTAAACTAAATCTAATTTACAAACATTGGCGATCACAATCACATTCTATGAAACTTTATTGAAATGGACCTCAGATTATTAATGGATGTGATGGAATTAGAAGCCGGCGTACGATCAACCGATTGTGATTGCTGCCGTGCTTCACCACTCCCAAGATCATCCTCAGCGCACACGCACACATACACGCATACTCGCTAATGCGACTCTATTAGATGTCACTTAAAAAGTACTCGTTTATTTTTGCACGCCCCTCTCACACATACATACATACATACAAATCTCAAATCCGATGTATATACATACATATGTACTTACGAACGATAATTGCACTGGCCATGCGTGTAGATTTTAACTTGAACTACTTACGAGTGCTGCCCTCCAACAAGAGTATGCAAAGGTCACTGTTTTGAAAATATGTCTAACTCCAAATTGTTAAATGTTTGCAGATTTCAAAGTTAGGAAACGAACCTAAGTAAACACATATGAACATACACATAACGGGGGTAACATAAGAACCACATTTGAGAGGAACGGCTTTTAAGCGGCGAAACCTCAAAAGTGCCGTCAAATACATTTGGCTTTCTGAAGCGGTACCTAATTTACATGTCTGGATAACAAGAGGAGAAGAAACTACTTGTCGTATAAAGGGACCTGAATTCGACTTATCCACTTGCTCCTTCGATTCGCCAATATCCAAGAGTATTTAGTTATCGAACCTGGTTTCTGTTATTTAAAGGTGGTGCAAAGTTAGTTCAAAATTTCTGGTTGACATCAGAAGAGTCAGAAATTATATCTGTTTTCTATATTTGTTCTAAAATATGATTTTCTCAGTGCAGTTGTGTAAATTTCATAAAAAACGGGCGATAAGTGACTTGACGACATAAATGTGTGACCCAGTTGTTTACTTATATCCCATATATCTTTTTACTTATATACATATGTAGGTAATTAAATGAAAGGAGGAATTATTTGACGAATTTGCCACCGTCAAAAGGTTAATAAACCAGAAGTCAGCAGAGGGCTTGGTAGCAACTGACTCACTTTCAACCCAATTAAGGCTAACGGAAACCGGTGAAATGTACATGAAAACAGCGAACGGCAAAAACAACAAAAGCTGTCGAGATTATAGAAATTTTAATGAATAAAGAAAGGAACGAATGACGAAATTCGAAAGCCGAAATCCGAAAAAAGAATGAAATTAACGTGAGTATTCAGCAAACACATTGCAACAGTTAAGAAACCGCAAAGAGACACAGAAAACGATGAATGGCATAAGGCAAAAGTAACAAAAACTACAATAAAGCACCGGGTTGAATTCTCAAATGAATAATTTACAACACACGGCTGCATGACACACACAAACACGCAGTCATAAATTCATGAATAACCAAATCGAGTTGATGGCGAAATCATAATAACACAGCAAAAAGAAGTGGAACGATAATGAGATTACAGACTTTCAGCTGGGTAGAACCAAAAATGAGAAGCGATGAAAAAATCAAATGAAGTAACTCCAGCAAAAAGGAATCAAATGCTGATGTGATGGTTGCGGATGTAGCCAATTGTGCCGCAAGAACGAGTGAATGAGCAAATTGACTGACGGTTGTCGTATGTGTGTCAGCTGCTGCGCTCCATTTGCCGTTAGCGGCACGCTTCATTCCATGGGGAAGTTTAATTGCTATTGACCCGGTCGAGAGCTGACGTTGCCGACGCCGGCGCCGCCATAAGAGCGCATTGCATATTAATATTAAGGCGGCATGTTGTCACAGTGGCATCTCCCACGTGCCAGCTGCCAGGTGGAGAAGCAGATATTAGCTCCTTATGGGTTACGTATTCTATTTTCGCCGCGTACTCTTTGAATACGCAACAAAGCGCCATAATTATCTAGGCCTCTCTGCTTGGTGTATCTTGAAAATAAATAAAATTGCTTTAATCATGCAAATATAATGCAATGAATACAGTGTGCTTACGAATTGTGAGAGTACGCCTTCCAATAAAAGGGGGAAGGGTAATTATGGTTTCCTCTGCTTGTCCGTTGACCAGGATTCGACGCTTTTTCGCTCGGCTCTCTTGCCAAAGCCAGTACAAAGCTATCCAGTTCCCTGCAATACAAAATAATATGTGCTCTCTACACTTGATCACACGAATCTCTTTAACTTGTACTAGTTTTGTTCTACAGATCACTCTGTAAATCTTAGCGAATAGAACACAGCTATTCTGAGCAGGAATGTGATCTATAAAGCGTAGTGCTTGCAGAAGTTAATAGTTCGTTTTTGCTGTTGCAATATCCTGTCTTTGCTGCGCCTCGAACTTCTCGCGCTTGCGACAAACTGGAATCAGGAAAACTCATATCTCCCTGTGAATATTTGCTCATAAGTTCAAATGACTGTATATTACACAATAATATAAAAATAATTTATTTAAGTCAATCAGGGAAACCCCTGCCAACAACCTCAGGAAACCTGAGTATTTAATTAGGAAAAATTCCCTTAGAAAATTTGCAAGTTTATGATTGTAAGCAAATAAGCAAATGGAGTATGCAACTCTCGGTATTGCGCAATTATTAATAACGCGTTGTTGTTGTGTTTTATTGTTTCATCATCATTTCACGGATCAGAAAAAGACAATGCCGAACAGCTTTGAAAATTGGTACTCATTCCCGATTTCCCACCCAGAATTTATGTAGCTATGTACACGTGTGTGTGTGTGTGTGTGCATCTATGTATGGAAGTGCAAGCGTGAGCTCGACATTCAAACAATTAACTGCGTGAGTGCCGGTTTGATTAATTTACTTAACTCTAACCTTTGACATCGATCCGTCCAGGCAGCGCACAATTAAAAGCGCAAACGAGAACCAACAACAAAAGTAAAAAATGTGCAAAACTTGCGAAAAACATAAACGATGGAACAAAGCGCTCGCGATTTTGAGCGGCGAATATCATTGCAGTTGTGGAATCTTGCAATCAACGAGCTCCAGTTATATATTATATTCGTGTGTATGTGTGTGTGTATTGAGAAAACGTTATTGTAGATGGATTCGCGCCAATTAAAAATCTACCCCGGCGAGTGTTGTCGAGCACAGGCGTTATTAATTTATTTAATTTGCCACATTTAGAGGCGCGTACCCACCCTGCAGGAAAGAACAGGGAACAACTGCGGTTAATTTACCAAAGCGGTTCTGGTATATTTTGAAAATAGTATCTTAACCTCTTAATCAAATGGAAAAGTTCGGAAGGCGTGAGTTTGCCATTTTCTATTTGTTCAAATTTCGTTATGAAAACGGTAATCAGTTCAAGGTGTTTGGGAAAGAGATCTTTTGAAAAAATTTCTAGAGATCTCCATACGACCTTTAAACATTTTTTATGAGTCTGGCCTTTATGTCAATTCTATCGTGAGGTGACTGACAATAAGCAACATGTACTTCTCTCAATCGAACGTTATTTCTCTCTTTGGGGGAGGCAATTTCACTTCCGCTTCTGAGAAAGCGAGAGTCCGTTTTCTGGTTTTAACACTTACAACATAAAAAGAAAAAAATTATGGACTATTCTACACAGAGACTTTTGTTACGATGATTCCAAGATTTCTTTAGCTTCTGCCAAATATGTATATTTTCCTGGCCCAGATTTTCCTCTCTCTTTTCTCTGGTAAATGCATCTCTAATAAATTTCAATTTCATTAGTGATTGTCACCAATTTCCCTGTTCTCATAATCTTCATATATTTTCGCAATTAGCGACCAGCTGCGGAAAATTATAAACTTTCACTTTTAATTAGGAAAATTTTCCGCTCTTTTCTTACTTAACATACCCCTTCAAATTATACTCGTATATATATCACCGGGTGCACATGCGCTTATTTCCATATTTATATTTTTCACTAAAGTTGTCATTTTCACCTCGGTAAATACTCAATTATGTAAGAAAAAACAAAAAGGTAAAGCCTATTTACATTAAGGGTGTTTTGCGGCGCGTTTGCTAAACAAATTATCGCAATTTCAACTAAATATTTGTATAAATGTTTGCATTGCATGGAGGCACTCACAAACACCCATCCGAACTTTACTTGTAGACGTTAAGAGAATAGCAAAGTCCACGCAAATCCCTACAGAAAAGCACAGCCGAAGCATGGAAAGTGAGTGGCACAACTTTGCAGGGTGAATTATACATTTTTCCTTTCCAAATTGCTCTTTTGAAGTCGACAAAGTAAGCGCTTGGTTATAATAATCGAACAGTTTCTGCTACGCAGTGTTTGAAACTCGTCTGCCGATACTGGGATTAGTTGGGTGTTTGGACCTTGGGTGCCCTATATTTTATATTCCGTATGACATAAGACGAGGTTACTTAAGGTGAGAAGGGTCACACGTGTCGTTACGGAGCTTTGCAAAAGTGTTGCAATTCGTTGCTCTTTAAGGGAGGACATTTGCTCACCTCATTGGCATACAAACAAGCAAGTTAGTGAGTGGAATTTGTTTGGACAAGACATCAAAAAATTATCACCGAGCGTGGGGCGTGGCCGGTGCACACACCTAGAGCAAATGCGGCAAGCATTTTCACACCTCGTGCTCATTTCAATTAAATTAAGAGACACAAATATTTGTACGAACAATACGCACACATATATGTGGTCATACTCATACCTCCCTCCCATACATACATATGTAGGCACAAGTATTTGCGCTTGCTGTCAAGTCGTTACTGATACGCCATCGATTAACTTGTAATTGCTGTCAATGGACGGACGTAGCTAATTGCATGTGAAATTGTAAAAAAAGCAACTGCAAATAAAAGAAAAAGTTACAAAATGCCACAAAAGCAAACAGTACCGAAACCGCAAACTGAGAATGAAGACTGTTGCATTGCATCATATGCCACAGTTCCTGAGTAGCGGGATTTTGTGGAAAGTGTGTTATTGACACACCCGCTGTTATGCCATTGAATTCGTGTCGAAAGTCCATCTGGATCCATTATGTACCATTACCATTACCATTACCATTACTATTACACCATCACCCAACATTCTGTGCCAGCCCACTAACCAGTGGTTCTTTCTACCTAACGATGAGACCCTTTATCTGATTTCTTCGCAGTTCTAATGAGCTTATAATTTATGTATCTTTCTTTCCTTTGCAGACATCAACTTCCTAACGAATCCCAAATTCGAGCAGATCTGCAGCGTCCAGCAGGAGCATTACATCGAGAGCGACGGTAAGGAATCTAGTCTAATACTTGAATTTGCACCCGGAGTTTTAGCCGAGAAGCGGCATCTGTGCACGCGCATCCTCAGCGCCCCCGCCAACTATGGTTTCATCGTACGCCTCCTTTTACCGAAGATACGACGCAATCGCCATGGCGCCACGTCCAAAGCCAATGCAGACGATGTTGTCGGACCGGCGAACGGTAGCGGAGGAGCATCGGGCACAGTTACAGCAGCGGCGACAGCGTCGGCAGAAGCTGATGGCACGGATGCAAGCTCTGGATCGTCTGGCAGTGTCATGCCCGCTTTCAGCGGCATGACGTCATTGATTGACAAAATCAATGCATCCGTTAGCAAGTCAGCAAAACCGACGAGATCGTGCCCGCTGTCGATTGTGAGTATTACATTTTGTCTTTAGCTTTACTTATCATTTCTATACGTTTTTACTGCCCAAAAGGTCTCTACAGGTATAATATACAGGTAATATGTATAATATATATAAAAAGGACAATGAGTAAAGAATTTTAGATATTAAAGATTTTCGCCATGTCTACCAAGAATAAGGTGTTCTCTGCCTCTCAGACATAACGCTGACTTTGGTCACAGCTCACATTCATTACTCAATTAGAGTGTCTAACTGAAATATTTTGCCTCAACGACGAATGATTGAACTCCATTAACGAAAAGCATGTGTCGGCTGCGCTAAGAATAAGCGTAATGATACACGGCTTCTGCGCTGAGCTAAATCTGGCGCCGCTTTGGTCACCCCCGCCAATTTGTGTGCTGTATTTTCGATTCGACCGATTTGCGAGCGATTAGCGAGTTACTAATTTCATTTTCCAATTTGCCTTTCTCACTCTTTTCGCTTTCAAAGTACCCAAATGGGAGATGTGTTGTTTGAACAAGTTTCGCAGCTCAGCTTAGAGTCGGACTCACCGAGTTGCTACGAATATTGTATAAACAATCCCATTAAAAATCTAAGTAAAATGTGAGAACCTCAAGCAGAAGCATTGTTTGTTTTTAGCAAGCTCACATTTCCACTTACGGCTTACGTGTTCGCCGTGCGATTATGCTTGCGTGTATGTGCGCATGTGCTGTGGCAGTGGTAATGCGATAACTTGAAAATTGCCAAATGCGTTTTTTCTTTTAAGCCGATTTCAGTTTCAATGTGAAATAATCTTATTTTCATGCCGAAGCCGAAAGCGCGGACGATGTGTTATAAACTCCTACAAATGTTTGTGTGCCTTATTGTACTCAGCGCATGTGCACATGTATTTCGCACGGTTTCGTGCACAGGCAGCCATTGCTGCTGTCACTCAGGCGACCAGTCAGTCAGTCAGTTGGTTGACGGCCCGTCAACAAGAAGTTTACCTTTGGGGTTACGCATGCGTGGTTGGCCAAACGTAGACACTAATGATGAATCACGGCGAACCATTGCATGGACAAATTCATAAACTCGAATGTGTGTGTGCGTTCATGTATTTTCGGCTTCTGTTTTTTGTTTTCTTTACTCAAATTCACAAATTTGTTGCTTTTCTAAACTCAAATATGTTGTCCGATCTTGGCCGCTTACCTTCCGGTTTGCACTTGCGTGGTCTAATGCCATCACGGTTGAGGAAGATCGGCAGAGCAAACGCGTGTGCTTCTGAAGACCAGCGAGCCAGCAGAGACCATATGCACCTCATTTAGTTCGTCTGTCTGTCGATGGGCGCTTACTCAAACGCAACAGCTTAAAGAACGCAGTTAGTTTTAGCATTGATGTGTGTAAGAGAGTTCTATGTTTGAACGGAAACAGATGTGGAACCAAAATAAGCGGCATACAGGGTTTGTCCGAAAAGTAATATAACTGAGTCGATTTAAAAAAATATATATTGAGGCTATCGTTACAATTCTTTAAAAGCTTTTAGACCAGTCATTTAAGTCTGTAAACGGATACACCCCACCATATATAGGTTTTGAGACAACTTCTAGGGTGTCAATATACAATATTTCCAGACTTACAGCTGGGTATCTCGAATTCCGAGGTGAACTTACTATAATGACTGGACTATTTCAAAATATTCTCCTTCTGCTTTTGCTTTTGCTAAAGTCGATAAGTTTTATTGTTTATTTATTTTTTCCGTTAATTACACCCAACAACACATGTTCCGCCAAGTTAACGCTTCATTAAGATTTTTTTCGCTTTGTCGCATGTTCTTGTTTGGTTCGCTTTTATTTTTACTGCGCTTACATATGTACGTATGTATGTATGTATGTATGCACATATATGGACAGACGTGGACAATGAAGTGGAAATTATTATGAAAATGATCTCATTCTCACCTTGAATTAATTTGGTTTAGTTGGTGGCGCTTCACCGTCGACACAGTTGTAATCTTCTATTTTTTTTTTTTGTTGTTTTTGTTCTTTTTGGTTGAAGAAACAGACTCTGATTTGGCAATAAAATCAGACGGTCTTCAATGAAACTATTGCAAACGAGATAATTGCAAATCCAAATTCAATGAATTGAAAGCTTTCATTAAAGTTGAGGTTTCGATGCAGACATACACACTCCGCTGCCCCCCACTAGCCCATTACTTGAACACATGTTGTTTTGGACGTCTTCAATATTCAGGCAGGAAGAAACACACATTCAAATCCAATCTAGACTCTTTGGAATGAATCAAGGCAAGCTAATATTCCAAATCAGAGGAGTGAAAAATCACATAAAGGTTGGGAATTCTGGTTCTGACACGATTTGCTCCACGGCACCTCTTTAGCTAGCCCCACTGGTCCATTTTGCTTACTAAACACGAAAACATAAACAACAAACGGCTCCCGTTGCCTAAAGCATGCAAAACTTTCTCGGATTTCGAATGTTCTCTTAATACTCCAGACATGCTGGTTACAGAGGGATACATAGGTTAGGTTATCTGGTCGACCAATAAGCCACGAATAGACTAGTTTGGTCCTATACGAGTAGCATCGTTTAGGATGCTCTGCGGCCTCCCTGTCGGTATCTCCTTCAGTGCATTACACTGCTTAAACCGTAGTCTTGCCAATGCGGGCCAAGTTCGCAAGAGATACTCTATTGTTTCTCTGGTGCTCTAGGCATTTCCTGCAGTCTTCTCGATCTGCTAGTCCCATCTTGAGGGCAGATAGATACACAACTTTGTTTAAAAAGTGCAATAACAAATAATAATATAAATTGAGAGAATTGGGCTTGATTTTCCCAATCCCACATTCATAACCGTTAGTGTCAGGCCCCTTGCTACTCCCTAAAAATGCGACTGCTGAACGTATCGTAAGGTGGTTAAACATTAAACGCAATATTTGCAGCAAAATTGAAACCCTCAGTAAATATTTGCATATCCATGTATGTATATATATGTGTATGTTTCTTTATGAGCGCACAATAGTAGTTATGGTTACTTTTGCTTGAATGAAGCAGGAAGCGTTGCCGAGCGTATTCAAAACGGCTTTATCCCAATACATTTTGTTTTTAAAAACGCCGCGAGTGTTATTTGCATACATTTCCATACAATGGCCTCAGCTACTCTGCCCGCGTGTGTACCCCATCTGCTAGTGCCTTAACATTTAAGAAAACACATATACTTTGCTTACTCATCCGCGTAGGTAAGCAGTTCATTAGCCGAGCCGCCCAGCGGACCAGGTTGGCGCGCGTTGAAGTGGCCAAGAGTGGTTGCATACAAAGCCAAGAAGCGAGTCTTCCTCTCCGACAGCTCAGCTTGTTTTTCTGGTAAAACGCTGCAACAGCAAATACAACAACCAAATACTTTTGATTTATAAGTGTGTGAACTTCGGCAGCTTGGCTCCAGGGTCCAGCTGGGCTCTGCACAATTGGCGGAAGCTTGTTGCGTGTTCAAAAAGAGTAACAACACTTGTGAGTTCGTCAATTTCGTGCAAAGATTTCAAAACTCATTATATAATTTGTGTTTGCTGTCCAATTTTCTACATAAAATACATCCAACGCAAGTCAGAGGTTATATTAGAAACATATTAGGATTATACAACAAACATGACGCCTGAAAATAAGCTAATCTGCTAATCAGCAAAACTCTCTAAATCCAGATATGATCCCATGGAGTTTTACCTTGAAAATAATCCGATCAACGCTTTGTGACACATAAATAGATTTCACCTGATATGACTTTAGAACTATTTTCTATAAACACTCACACGCATAGCCATATGGTTTGACAATCCGTCGCTGTTGCCTGATCGTATGCAAATAGATCGGTGCCGGATGCGGTAACCTTGAAGTGTGAACATAAACTCTGAATACAATGCAAACATTCAGGTAAACAGACATACGTTTATATGAGAGCTCAGCGAAAATGAAGAAGAAGCAATCTAAAAGTAGAACAGACCCGAAAATAAACCGCGTCTCCGGTGAAAACATTAGTTATTTGCCCAAGTGCCCAAAACGAACAGTAAAAACGATACAATAAATGACAACAATGAAACATGACTACTAAAATATATTTGAACGAGCAACCAGCACGCGGCAGCAACAACGCGTCAGCCTAGAGATAAGCGTGGCGTTTGAATTTGTACAGCAAGCGACAAGGCGTCGCAACGGTGGGGGCCAGCGCATGTGGGTGTGTGCAAACGCTTGGGAGCGATTCGAATTTGCATGCGATGAATGAAACTTTACTTCCACTGGCACACGATTGGTGGGCGGTTGGGTGTGGCACATTAATTCATACAGACAACGAAGTACGCACTTACACACACACACATGTACCGCCGCAGCGCCCAGTTCAAAAGTTCCAAAGCTCATTACTGACCTGAGCATTCTATAGTACTCAACAGTCAAGATGAAGATATATCAGGTGTTTGTCCAAGGCGTCTTCTTTCTCATCTCATCGTTACGTTAAGCATACTTGACGAATCTGGATCTAATCGAAGAATTTTCTGCAGGGTATCTTATCGTATGAACGTGTGCTATGAATAAACCATGAATTTAGCATTTGAATTGCTTGATCTATTGGCCTTACAATAATTGTTCTCTGCCGGATTGCATATTTAGCGACCGTTATTGATTTTACATTGTGTGCGTAGCCACACACACATACACATACATATCAGAATATTCGTGTCACCCACGCCACTGGCCAAATAGCTATCGCCACGCAAAATTGTGTGCGAGTGAACACTTGGGCAGTTTCCAACCCACACGCCCTGGCGCTAGAGGATTCGTAGGCGTGAGCGTCAATGTTCTGATGGAATTTTTTTTTTTTTCAACGTCAAATCTGGTTGTTTTCTATAGATCTGCGCATTTAATTTCTTGAAGATGAAAATACTACTTTTGACTGAGATAATTTTAGTGAAACGAAGTCAAAAATAAAGCGCTTCCTAAGCGCTTAGAATATTACTATTCTAAACAGTGTTTTCGCTGTGACTTGTCTGACGAAGATGGATGTTTTTCATGACCGAAATATGTTCGTCGGCTTGTTTCTACCTTGCCGAGCTATTAGTAAGACCTAAAGTCCTACCTAGAGGACTGTCGGGAAAGTTCTAAACCGCCTCTGAGCTCTAAAGCACGTGTTCTGAAGGTCAACCCTCCCAATTTGTTACTAATAACTCGACATCCCACATATTTTGGCCCATTTACAGATTAATCGCGACCACATGGAGACTCCATCGACGCACATTCTGCTACCGTGAGCAGAGCAACGAGTTCTCCTCTTATTATTATTGTTAATTTAAAGCACGTTCGCAATTAATTGAAATCATGTCGCTTGGCGGTTTATTTATTTATTTTTATTTTTTATTTTTTTTTTATTTTTTTTTTTTTTTGCTGTGCGCAGAGAATGTTTCGTGCCAATTTTGGTTAGGAATATTTGTCATTCGCGAACAGCAGCAATGCGACTTAATTATTCTCCCAAGCATTACAAGCATTCCTTCTCATCAATCAACCGCAAATGTCTGGAATAATAATAAAACTCATTTGTTTTTGTTATAACAGTTCAGCTCTATGGACTTCCACACGCCGCAGTGGCGACTCGACCCTTGTCAGCTGGAGGACACAGCACCAGAAATGGATGATCCCGTTCGGCTGTTTCATGGGCGCGTTCGCATTGTCTGGGAGCACGGTCACCACAAGCTGTATTCGAAATTGATGGTCACCGCCTTGGGCAAGGGCGAACAGTGCCGCAGTGACAAGAAGCATCAATGCCTGAGAATCGGGTAAGTTATTGGCCAATTACAACGTAATAATAGATTTAATAAATATCTCTCATAAACCTCGGCTTTTTGCAGTGACGAACCAATTCTCTGCATTTCTAAAGATCTCGTCTGCGACGGCATTCGGCATTGTCCGGTTAGCAATGAATACGATAGCGATGAGGACAACGAAATGTGTTGGAAGCGCCGGCGCTACGGTGAACCAATACCCCCCGCCATGGAGACCGACATTTTCGAACACTTTGCTTTGGAGGTTTTTCGCAATTTATTTGCCTTTGATGTGCCGGCACAACGTGAGACAACGACGTTGGCAACCATTGCTGCAGATGTAGCGTCTACGAATGAGGGTGTCGCTGGCAGTACGAACAGCACCACATTGCGCAAAGTGGATTCGAAGCAAACAGGTCAGTCCGGTTCGAATGATACAAGCAAAGTCGCGAGTAACGCTACAATGACTACAGCGCAAGCCGAAACGAATACCACCGAAAGCTCTGGCGGCCATCACCGTCGCAATTCGACACGATCTGGCCTCAACTCGGATCTCTCGAAGTACGGCCCGTGGGGTTATCTCATGCTGGGCATGCTATTGTGCGGTGGCGCCTTGCTGATTTGTGGACTTTGGGGTGAGTTTTAGAGGCATTTGGTGCGTTTCCTTGTCTAGCTTTGAGCAGCTGTGGTTTGTTCCATTCGAGTAATGAATTTTCTCTTTATATTTTGGTTTATTTTTAACTCAATCATCACATACAATAACAACTATATACAACATGCTGCATTCCACAAACACCCACACACGAACTAACCCCCGAATGAAACGCACATTGGCTTTTTGCTTCACATTATTACGAACACCACCTTCCACTCCCCACAATAACGTCCAAACAAAATCCGAATACGTACACGACTCTCGCATAAACACTTAAATTGTAATACTTACTTCACTATCCATTTTTATTGTTCTATTTCCTTCATTTGCACTTGCTTGACACCTCTAACACCTCTATACGAAACAAATGATCTTGATCGGTCTGTAAAATTTTCGAAAATTCTTCATTATTTTGCACAACACTTGTACCTCCACCTTCGGTCCACAAAAATGCTAAATTACACAAACACGCGAACTAAAATAACAAACACGACATGTGCACATGTGAAAAATATGTGCTACTTTTTACTCAAATCATTCGAATATATTTAAAAAAAAAAATGGCGTATTCCTCCCACGAACCTCAATTTCGGAAACTCTGTGCAATTCGACCCGGGAAAATTACTGCAAAACCCTAATCAAATACTTCACTCACTAACGAAAAACTTTTCTTTGCACATATCTCCATTTTCACCCATTCATTCATCCACGTTTTAAATTGGTATCCCAATTCTTACGCCTCCGCCTTCTTTCCTTCCTTCCTTCCAGTTTGCTGTTGTCGCTTAAGCTTTCACATTCAAACCATCCGTTCACTTTCAGCCTCCGCCTCCCAGCACGCGACGCAGAACGAACGCGAATCGGCGCTACAAAGTAGTGCGGCTGCCGCAGCCGGTGATCTTCAGACAGGCAGCGCATCCCCACCCAACTACGAGGAGCTCGATCCGCCGCCCGCCTACTCGGTACTCTTCCCCAACCAAAAGGCGGCTTCCAGCACAACGCTCAGCTCCCTGGGCGCTGCAGCGCTAATGCCGCCGACAATAGCCGCCGTCGCCGTAACAACGCCCAATGGCACAGTGATGACAATGTCCGCCGCAGGAGACGGGGCTGCAGCGCCCTCTGCAGCAACAGCATCGACAACGTCCGCGGCAGCTTCCGTCGCGCCAGCAGCTAGCTCTACAACAACGCGAGTGCAGCTCGAGAGTGCAACGTGCAGCTCGCAAGCGCACTGATGACAACTGAGAGCCCGTGTGGTACCTGGAAAAGCGACGTCGCCTAATATTACTAAATACTATAGCGTAGAGAAGAAGTTTTTCTGATTTTCCAAAAAAAACGACTGACTTTTTAGTTCGATTTAAGGTTTAACTTAGATATACGACAATTAGCGAGCTCATTTGTCAGGTTAGATATTCGAAAGGATATTTTTATGTGAATGTGTTGTGCCCCGATACTTTGATCTTGTAGCGAAGCCTTTTGATTTAGATATTAGCTTCAGCCTTTTTATATGTGCCCCTGTTACCTAAATGTGGAACTTAAAGGAAATCCTGCTTTCTAGGCGTAAATATTGGTTGAACTCAAATTAAAGCCAGTAGAGAAATGTATACTTTGGGACTTAGAAACAACCGCTCAGAAGCTTTGAGGAGTATTTAAAGCTCTGAAAGCTTCAGATAAGCTAAATCAGTGAACGAATTAGTGAACACATACAAAATTTAATTTCGGTTAGGGATAGTTTTATAGTTACCCGACTACCAAACTTAACTTTCCTATCAGAGTAAATTTATGAAGCAAGTTTTATCTACATATGTTTTAAGACAGCATTATCCAGATTCCAATTAAGCAGACGGTATTATGGTGTGATGAAGTAAAATAAAGCTTGAAAAGCTCAAAAGCACCTGATGAGCACACGATAAGTAGTTCCAGCTGCTTGCGGCTTTTTATTGTTTGACATCCCTTAAAGCTTCGTTCCATCTGTTAAACTTTCGTTTCTTCCATAGCAGATTGATAGCAGATTGCAACAACGCCACCACAACAATGAGCGACTATAAGTAATCTAGGTTAGGTTGTATTGTCAAATGTCCATAGAATGAGAGCAGATCGTTGTGTAATTGTATTAGTTATTCTAAATAGGTGTTAACTTGATATCTGTATGAATTTATGTGTTTAAGTGCTAATATGCATACTGGAGAATTGTTTAATTTTAAACTAATACTAATTTATTGTAATGTGATATAAGTTAAAGCGTATCTCGACGTGTAAGCAAAATTATAAATGCAAAGTAGATACTTAGTAGGAAAACAACAAACCAACAACAAGAATAAATATAATACGAAATGACTTTTACAAATAAAAACTAACAAAATGCGCTGACATTCTTTTTCGGGGATCCTAAAAAGTTTCCACCGGGCATTAGCACTTTGTCTATATAATTAAATATATTAATAATTAGCGAGACATATTATTGATGAATAAGGTATGCATAGCAAACTGAGTCTTCTACTTACCGATCGGTGTGGAACCTCATTTTTACTAAACTCTCTTTAACAAAAGAATCATTTTATAACAAGAAAGTATTGACCGTCTTTTGCTCGAGGAAACTAATGAAACCCATGAAACCCCTTAAAACCGGCAGCTTCGAGAAATTGCGATAAAGCCATGGCATTATGAAGTAGAATGAACAAGACGCGTCTTTTGCATTGCCCTTGCATACTTTCCGGGGGGTGTTTGCCCCTGCACACTGGTGGCTAGAGAAATAGAAGGCCCTATCGAATCACAGAATATTTGCTTGCAATTGTTATCATCATTTATTATTATTCATAATTTTTTCTCAATAATTTCTCAATGTGTTTTGCCTTAGTTCATTCTGTTGCAGTTCCATACAACATTTAATTTGAAATGAATTACGAATGCATGACATTTCATTATTTAAGTTTTCTTTTTTCGTCAATAACTTAATATTAAGTACACATAAGATTCTTGCACACACATAGATTTCACATTTGGACTTACAGACTAGTTGCTCAGCATGAGAGAATGCTCATTTCATTATTAATTTGTTTGTGTTCTTTGATATTTCGAGGCTTTCCCCACCAAGTTTCAGGGTGTTTAGCTAAATAGTTTGCTTTCTTCAATTTGTAAGTAAGAAATAATGAAAAAATGGTCATGTGACATGCAATAATGATATGAATATTCATTAATAACAACAAATGTTTAGGTACTTTATGATGTGTGACGGTGAGGGGATGCGAAGTGTCTTCATAATTTAATTTTTCCATTTGCTTTTTTTTTATTTCTCGTATAAGTATTCATGATCTCGGTTTAATAAGTGTCATGGGAAAAATGCGGAAATTTGCTTTGACATTTGCTATCAATTTTATTCTGTGCGGGTTTGAAGATTTGTTCCAAGGATTTAGGTTAGCCATAAGTCAACTGAGTGCATTCTTATTAGAGCTCTTGACATTCGACTAACCGGATTAACCGGATAGGGCATTATTCGAATAATAATATTCGGTTCTCAGAATCCGGATAGTCGTAAGACGTCGTCTATTCGATTAACCGCTCATTTTCGACTATCCGATGAACCGTCCGTTGTCGACTATTCGAATAATATGCGTTCAACTTCTACAGATTTTTCCACGTAAATAAGTTCATAGAAATTCTATGGTACATATGCGCACAGTTTTCATTTTCACCAATTTGGAACAACAAAATTCAAAGGCTGCTTGAATTTGAAACGAATTTCATTTATTTAAATATTCGCAACTATTCGAATAGTCGTGGTAGAACAACTTTAGCAATATTGAGACTATTCGGATAACATTAATCGGTTAGAATTCATACGGATATTCGAATAGTCGGTTTTCAGGTTATTCGAATAATTTTAAGAGCCTACTTTCAGGCGCTGCAGTTTTTGATGCTTTGGGCTTAATTTCGTTTACTGTTTTTTGTTTTGTGGCATTGCATAACTCGTATCCGTGTGTGCAAACGGCCAAGTTTTGATTTGCTTAAACATTCATGATTTGTTAATAATTTTATTCTTGTTACATTAGCCTTGCTTAAATCTAGTTTTACTAATTATTTCAGTAATTACGCAAAGTACTATTTGTTGCTCTTAATTTAACTACCAATATTTAGTCTGCTAGTGCCAATTGCAGCGTGTGTCCACACACGTCTATTTTCATAGTAAATTTAATTTTTCTCACATTCTGGTGCATCCTGCTGCCCGCTGCTGCTGCCCCGTGCACCGGTGGCGGGTGGGCGGCAGTCGCCAGGCGCGCAAGGTGCGATGTGTTTTAAATTTTTTCATTCATAAGAATTGGGCGTTTATTTGTTTCTTTGTTCATAAAATTGTCTTTAATTTTATTATTTGTATTTAAATATATTACAAACATACATACATTCAACAACAACATCATTTTGTATATTTTCATAAGATAGGAGTGATCTAGGAAAAGTTTTATGAACTCAACTTTGAATTTTTGTCATGTTTTTTTTGAGGAAATGGGTTTTTTAAACGGAAGAATAATAAAATCCAATCATGATTTTTCTTAAAACTTAATTATAGCACCCCAGATAAGATATTTTACTAAAACTAAAATGCACATCACCAGTTCATAGGTTTCATGTCCAACTTATGCTAACGGTATACGGATTTAAAGCCAACTCGTATTCTCTTCTCTTACTGTGAGGCTTCTACTTCCAGCTCTCAAGTAATTGCTCAAGAAAAAAAAATACATTATTTCTTCAAGTAATTTGACAGCTGCTGACGCTTTGTGAATGATCCACATTAGAAGAGCAAGAGAGAATAAACAAAGAAAATAAACTTAACATAAATATTTTCCTTGCGATTTAAGGAATGTTGTTGATGACTGGTAAATTTTATACATTTCAAAATGAAATATACTTCATAATTATGATTTTAACTAATTTAGGATAAATTTAAAGATTACTTTGAATTTCCTTCAAGAAACAATTGTTGATTTCATGTTTCTTCGCAAAACCTGGTTTGCCATATTCGCATTTTATTAAAAAAAATGTATTAAAAAATAGTGCTGGATTTCTTTAGAGCTGCATACTAGCACAAGAAAATTTACCGCTGAACATTTGCTTGATCTTAAGCGTTTTTTATATAAAGTTTTTACAATTCTTGAGAGCTGGATACTAAGCTTTATAAATAACTGTAAAACGTATAGCAAGAAAGACGTCATGAAAATAGTGTTCCTCGAATGTTATGAAGAGGCAAACAAAATTCTAGTTTAAAAACGTTTTTTAGTAATGGCTAAACTTTTCTTTTGCTTCAACTTTTGTGGGTGAGAAACCGAAAATAGTTTTTGAGCCCTAGAAATAAATGTCACTAATCTTAACTGTTCACTTTGCGGAATCAGGCTCTCCTCAACTCAATGTTGAGATTCTGAAGCGGCATTTCTATGAAGCAGTCTGACTAAATTGTGAAGCTAACAGGGTTCTTTGGATGTTCAAAGACACAAGTTAACCAATAACCACTGGTTGCATTATAATCCATTTCCTTAGTGGCTTCGGTCATCAATTGGTAAATTCAGAACGATTTTAAAGCAAACTGCCTATAATATTTTACAAATAATTATTTTACAAATAAATTCTAGGCGCCGTGAGATTTTCGAAGAATATTTGAAGCTTAATAAAGTTGCTTTAGGTCTCCCCGGCAATTGAATTTTGGCACTTTAAAGGAAAAGTGACTTCGAAATCATGCTTCAATAAAAGAAGGGGATGCATGAAAAGTAATTGCGTGTTCTGGCGTGTCTGTTAAGCATTCAACGTTTTAGGGAGATATTTTAATAAGCTTCAAGATTTGTTAATTTTTTTATGGAATCTTCTAAAGGTCCATAGGTTCATGTAAAGGATTTCGTTATTCAATTAATTTCACAAATAGTTTTGAAAATGGAAAACCTACGATGAATTTATGGAAGGGGGCTTATTTTATACATATGTGGGTCTACAAGCAAAACCCTAAGTTTATTTTTGTACATTTGTACAAGAGTAAAGGTGTAAGTTAACACTCCGCGCGCTCTCTGCAAGTCTAAAATGCCGGGAGTGTGTCTATATCAAATTACAACAACATCTACTTTGGATGCGCTTCGCTTCTTACAAATTGCGTTTCTTAAGTTTTGTTTTTGTTTTTGTTTTCGTTTTTGGTTGTTTGTTTTACTTGCTGAAAAATAAGGCCCGTGGATACACTATAAAAAAGCGAATTCTAAGTACTAAGTTCATCGTTTGGTTTCTAATCGTTTTCGTTCAAATGTCAGCAATTAGATTTGCAATAAGATTTGCTAAAATGCGTTTTGTGGTTCTCAATATTTTCATTTACCTAATTACTTACACGCTAGAAGGGCTTAGCCTTAACCTTAAGCTATTCTGCTGATTTCTTAAGCTAAAATATTTTACTTATTTCTTTTACACTTTGTGTTTTGTTGTAAACATTCACTTGTCAGTTTTGTTCGAAATATCGCAATATTTCTCTGCATCTTGCATGTTCCTTCTTCTTGTTTAACAATTAACATTCAGCTGTGCTAAGGATTCTAAGTGCTGCGAGTTCTTCTAATATCTACTTTGCATATGTTTAGCTTACAACCAGCTCTGTTCCGGCTGCTTTTATTCCTAAGCGCTCTTCAGTAAACGTTTGCCTTTCCATTGGCATTAGCATTACAGTACAGTTGCAATGTGATCGGATGTTCGCCTTTGAGCTGCTGCTCCAATAAATATGTATTCATCCTTCAAAAGTTTCAGCTTTCACAGTGAAACGTAGTCCTTTCATGAAGCTTTGACACTCAAAGCTCCGCCTCTCATATTTACACCATTTCGTAATGCAAGCTGTTTGGCGAAGGGCTCAACAGCCCTCTCACGCGATTTCAATGCATTTTTTTTATTAGTTTTTGAATTGTATTAGATTGTATTTGTAATTGGAAAATGTGTTTGGTAATGTATGCAAGTCTCCAAAAAAATAACATTATCAAATTCTTGTTGTCATTTTTGGTATAAAAAATAGAAAAGTTTATAAACGTTTATATATTTATGGTGGAAAAATTGATATCCATTACTTTATGTAAGTTAGCTTCAATAAATATTTGTTGCTTTTGCAAAAAGTGTTTCAAAACTGCGGACTAAGTTCACATCAAGGTCTGCCTTCTACCGTTGCAGCGTCTACTACGAATGCACTTACTCAAATACAGTTACATACGACTCGTAGATACTATATATTTGTTTTGTTTTGTTTCTTTTTTAAGTAGGAGTTTTGGATATGACTTTTTGCTTTTCGGCTCTTCGGCTTTCATTGTCGCTTCGTTCTAAATATGCTTGTATAGTTGTGTAAATATATTTTTGCTTTTGTGTATATTTATGATTGTTTACCAATATTTAATTATTGTTTTTTTTTTTTGCTTTTTCCTTCCTTTCGAATTGAGTTTTTGTTTTGGTTTTTTTGTGTTATTGTGATTGAGAGAACGTCGAGAGCGCATTTTTAGTAACAGGATTTCTAGTAAGTTATGAAAAAAATGAAAGACGTTCAAAACGGACGATTAATTATTAAAATGATTATTAAAAATTAAGAGAAATGGCCACTCCATCTAAAGAGGTGCCATTCCGCTCCACTGAAATTGAAATCAATGAGAAAAAGTTCTCAGGTGTTGTTCCTTAATGACCAAGGGTATCAGTTCTCAGTACTATTTAAAAACCCTGTGGACTGAGCTGAACTGATGCCGCCTTGCTTTGAGTAAAAAGGCCCTGAGGTTGGGCCAAGAACCAAAAAGAAATTAAATATCCAATTAGAAAAAGATGTAGGGAAAGTAATACTCAAAATCCCGCAAAAGCTGCACAATGTTTCTCATATCTGCTGGAAGCTTTCAAATAATTACCGTTAATGCCTGGAGATCAAAATGCGATTTTAATAGGGCAGCTCCAACGCACATAAACAAGTTTACGCACGCACATTTCTAAGCTGCTTCTGATTGAACTACATTTGTCCACCGCTTCTTCTTCATTCCTCCTCGAAAATATTCTCGTACTTCTTGGTTATACTATATTCTATGATATACAGTTCTTCTATGTCATTTACTTTATCACATCAATTCCGTTTGATGACTTTCCATTGGTATAGCGTTGCTGACTCGTCCCAAATACGTTTGTACTCACGCGATCCAAGTTCCACCAGGCGTTGCTTAGTCCCCAACTGAGACTTGGTACTTTACCTTCAGAACTTGCTATGGAGCTCTATGATGCTGACTAAACCGAAACCGAAACTGAAAATTTGTGAAATGTTAACATTCTGAAATCGCTGAAGATGACGATGTACGAACACACATCGTTCTTTTAAATGTGAGGGTGACGCGAAGTCAATATTATAGTGTTGATGATGCCGTTGATGGCTGATCCCATAAACAGAGATGAAAATGAATTTTTCGACATTCAAGCAAAAGGTAGGGACTGAGTGCGGATCTTTTTGTATTTAATGTTGTATGGCTGCCTTCAAGTGACGGTAAAAACACGTGTTCTTCCGGCTTTGTCTTTATGTTTCGCTAAAAATAGCTATTTGTGCGTTTCTCCGGCGCCGTTGCATTTTCTTTGTCTCCCTTGACTCCTTATAAAGTACACACTCCTTTCCTAGCGCTTCCCTGCTCTACGTCGTCATCACGCCTCATTTTCATTACTTTACTTAACGGTCTATTTCAGCTTCGCGTTCGCTTCACCAGCTCCTTTCAGCCCCGGTGTCCCTAACAACCGCCATACCATGGAAAGGTCCAGCACCATCAGTGCGGAGGCACCACCGGTCGCGTCATGCCACCGAATTTATGTCGCGATTGTGGTTTCTCGACCATGTAGTCTTCATACGTGTAGAGCGGTGTAATTTTTAGGCCCGTTTTTTCGGGTATGATTTTGAATTGTGGCTGATCGGTGCTGACCAACATCGGTCGCTTCATTGAGTGCATGTAGTCAGAATGTGGTGCACCTAGAGGGCGGCGGCTAGACGGTACGTTCATTTTCTTGCACGGCTCGGGTTTGGTATCAACGTTCATTTGGCAGTTTTGGGCTGAATACTTGTTTGGTTTATAGATGGAGAATATGTTATTGATTAGACTGAGTGCTGAATGACCACCGGCGGAGGGGTGAGGTCCACCGGTGGTTGGCTGTTTGGTCTGTACTTCGTGATCTGTGTAGAAGTTGTTATATTTGTATGAGGGAAGACAATCTGCGACCGGGTACACTTTGTGGCCATAGTTGTAGGCGCGGTGGAGGGGCGAGCCAGCTTGTTCAAAAAAATGAAAGTCACCTGAATTGTTGGCGCCATGATGTAGTGAGGAGCCGTCTGGCGCCGACGACTCCACTTGTGGCGGAGACGGCATGCCCTCGAGTAGGGATTTCTTTATCATCATTCGTTCTTGCTCACGATCGTGCATATCGATTGGTTGACCGTTGTTATAGCAACCCACACTGACATTCTTCGCCTTGAGGTTGCTTTGCATATTGCGACGCTGCATATCTAAATCAACGGGACTCGGTGGCTTATCTAATTCGGCCCAATACTTTTCCAAGTCTACATTAAAGTCCTCAAGGTCCATTTCGGTGGAGTCCGAGCACGTGTCATCATCATAACGACTAGGTGGTTGTACTTCCAATAGAGACTTACTACGCGCAGGACGCCTATATTGGGTTGCATAGTGTAAACTTGGTCCAGCATTGGATAGATAGCGCTCGTCTTCGTCTAAGAATTTGTCTTGCATTAGCAGACGTTCTCGTTCATCACGAATGAAATGATCGAGATCGGTGTCGTAGGCCATGGCGCGGCAGTGTAAGTGTTCCTCCTCTTCGGCTGCCGGGTGGTGGCCGGGACAGTGTAGGCGCGAACGCGACCTGGCAATATGGCGCTGTTGCTGGCGGTGGTAGCAATAGTCATCGGCGGCACAACAGCATACAACCGTTGGTGGCGGCGGCGGTGGCTGCTCACACTCACGATCGCTGTGGCGGTCACGTTCATGATCGCGCCCACGTCCCGAGTGTATTGAGTAGCGCGAGGCCGCTGCCACACGCTGGCTACCGCGTTCCCGTTCTTCGACCCAATCGGTTGTGGTGGAGGCGGAGGCGGTATGTAGGTTCCTGTTGCTACCACCGCTGGCGCCAGCGCTATACATGCCCACGGGCGTGCCACGGCTGCGCCATGTACGACGTCCGGCCGCCGCCGTATAGCTCGGATAGATTTCGTCAAGTAGACAATTGGCGCTGGTGCATTGTTCGCGCGCGCAACATGAATGCGGCGCCGGCGGAGGTGGCGGCGTAGACGTCGGCGGTTCGTGAGTCGCATAAGCTAGCGTGCTCTCGTCAAGGCTGCTGCTGCAGTAGTAGCCCGCGGACTTGCGGAAGGCCTCTTGTTTATCGCGGCGCGTTGCGCCCGTTTGCGGCAGTTCGTAGTCCATCACATCGAAGGGTGTTGTCTTAGACGTCGTGGCACTGAACGAATACGATTTGGGCACATTGGTTTTCTTCAATATGGATGTGGTACCACCTTCATAGGACGTGCCACCACTCATCACATAACAACTCTGTGACTTAGGATACTGAAACTCCTTACAGCTGATTGAGCGGTGCAATCCATAGCTGGAAGAACCTTCGCCTTCACCACGCTTGCCCTTACTACCAACATCTTGCGGAGCGTCATCCAAAATATCCTCCACAAAGAACTCATCCTGTTCGCGAATATTGCGAAGCTTACGATATGCTCCATATTTTAGGCAGTCCGGCACATAGTCCTCTTCAAGATCTTCGGAGCGATTAGAATATATATTGTCTGTATACCAAGTGGGGTCAAGTTGTTTCGGTTTCGGTTTAGCTTGTTGCATTCGATCTCGTTTCGATTGACGGTAACTTTCAAAGCAAATGTTTTTCATTCTCTCCAATTTCTGTTCCCTTATGCGTTCCCAGTTCTCCCAATTTTTATCATTTTTACTTCTACTACTGGCAGTGGCCGCATCAAAACCCCCATAGTACTCCTCCTCTGCGCCCCCAGTATAGTCGTCATTGTAATCTATGTTTATATTCTTCATCCCGCGTTCGGCAGGCGGTGCACTGGGTTCGCGACCCAGGTTGCTGTAACTCGCGCCACTACCCCCATTCTCAGAGACTACAATTCTTATTCTACGTTTCGTTTTATCTAAAAGCTTTGATGACAGCGAAGACTTTTGCGGCTTGTCACGCTCAACTGGCGGCTCTTTTGGCTGTCACACCTCTTGCAGGTACTTAACGGGGCAATAGCCCTGACGATTGTCTGCAGAACGCACCATCACCATACCGTTGACCTCGTCGCCAGTCTGCAAGGGTATAAAAGAAAAGCAAAGTATTAGGCCAACGAGGTCTCCTTTGTCTTAAATGCTAGAAATGGCAAAGTTGTACCTGTATAACTATTTGATCCCGCAGAAGCGTCATACTCTCTCCTCGCTCACCATCGGATACTTGCAAGTTATGTGTGACCTGTAACGGCTTCTCGTTGGCATTTAGACGCACACAATATTTGGATGGGAAGTAACCGACACGGCCCAGCAATTTTCCCTGCCACCAGTCTGGGTCCGAGGTATCGATGACGGTGACCTGCCAGCGACATAAATAAATACGCGAAGTTATAAAATAGCGAAAAGAAGATGCATTAAGGGAGGATGACACAGTCTACACTTTTAATTTGAAATATATTGAATGTGGGTCAATCCGCACTGACTTTAAGGTATAATACTAAATACGCTTCGCCACAAAGACTTTTCCTATTTCACCTTCTATCTCTTTGTTTTGGCGCTTTAGATGGAAAAGGTTTTCCATGTTTCAATAACTATCCGCACTTGTAGCAATTAATATAAGGCCTTGAAAATTCTCTTATTTTTATTTTATTTCCCTCTCCTTCCCGAACCGAACCGAATTCAATGCCAACATCCTTCGTTTAAGTGTAAAAGTATAATATTTGAAATCAACATCAAAGCAAAACTGCCTTTGGCACCTGAGAGTTCTATAAAACCACTAGATGGCAGAGCTTCGCTATTGAGCCACTTGTGCAGCAACACAGACACACACACACATGTGCGCACATACTAGCATTAACGGTTCATAAACAAAGCGGAGAAGTGGCGCGAAAGCGCAAACGGCCGGTTTTAAAAGCGCCCAGTGAAGCGATTAGCCATCAATCGTTTGAACACCAACACCTGCACATAAATACACCAACAACGGCGAACATAAGGGGCGGCAAGTGCACCAGCTTCCTAGCTTCCCAGCTTGCGTATGTGTGTGAGTGTAAACGCGCGCTTCTATCGCCAACCGATCTAATTGACGTGCCTTTAATTCTAATCAAGAGCGCCCGAAGCAACTACACACAACAACAACAACAACAACAATAAAGAAGACAAGAAATTGTTCGCAGCTGCAGCAATTACCCGCCAAGGTCCTACAAGGTCCTCTCTTACAAATTCCAATCGCCGCAGCAGCGTTCTTTTCTCCTTCTCGTTTGTTGTTGTTGTTTGCGTTTGTTCGCGGAATCACGAATTTGTCTAGCCCTGCAGCATGCACTTGCTCATCGATTTGTGTTATTACGCTGTGTTCGACGCCGTTATGCTGTCCTTGTTGTTATTGTTGGTCCATCGGTATTGTTGCCACCTTGCTGCAATGCCACATTTCGGTTTTGCGTCTTTTGTATGCTTTCACATCTTCCTTCCGTTCGTCACTCTTCCACAGGCACTCGCACATCCCTCTTCGTCCATATTAACCGGCAAAGAGCTGCGGGACGGCTGTTGTCGGGCGCAGCAATCAGTTTTCGCTCAAATAAGTTTCCAACGGCGTTCAATAAACAAACAACGAGATTCCTGTTAGCAACGGAATCCATTGTTATTGTTGCATTGCTTTGCTTTTCACATGCAACAATACAAATACAGTTTGTTTTTGTGGTACTACATTGATAATCTACAGAGATGGATGACAATCGATTTTGGGTTAGTACTCTTTTATTCCCTGTGGGAGAGTCTGTGTGGTGGAAAAGTACTTCCGAGTTTTCTAAAGAAATGTTCAATAATATTGAAAGATCGTTCTTCGGACGATCGAATCCGATTCAATAGGGACAAAATTAACCAGACGGGGAGGTCGGACTATCGTAACATTGTTTGGTATACTAATTGTTTTGAAGCCTATTCCATATAGTTGAAATGCTGGGACTATTAACTGCAAATGTTCATCAAGAGGTTTATTGGGAAGCAAATCTGAGTGAAAATATTCTAGAGTTACTATTACGAGAGACAACTATTCAATGGTACACCTTTCTATAAAACGGCAGGAGGTGCTGGCGCGGGCACACTCTTGGGACAAAGTATGGATATTTAGAGTTCTTTAGAATCGACGATTAACACTCAGCGTTCTTACTGGCGTCACTGGAATATCAGAAGGATCAGTGAAAATCATTTGGGGCTAAGAAAAGTGAATGCACGATTGGTTCCAATATCACTTAATTTTTTTGAAAACCAGCATGGCGTTATCGTGTGTGAAAAAATGCTTTTCGACTTTCAGGATGTCATGAAACGTGTTATTACTAGCGATGAGTTTTGAACCTATGCTTACGTCTGGGAAACAGGCGATCAATCTGCCGAATATCGTGGCAAAGATGAGCCGAATTCGAAAAATCAATGTTATGTAGACAGTTTTCTTCGATTATCGAGGAATTCACTCTGAATTCCTCCCGACCGGCCAAATTGTCAACAAGGAATACTATTTGGGTGTTATGCATCGTTTGTGTGAAGATGCTCGTAAAAAGAGGCCGGAATTATGGGTCCAAAACTCATGGTTTTTGCACCACGATAATGCATTGAATCTTCGTGAGTTTTTTGCCAAATTTTCAACCAAACTATTCGACTGATTTAGCACCTTGTAACTTCTGGCTGTTCGCTACGCTCTTTGAAGGCTATTCTGGAAATTTACTCTAACAACTGTTTCGACAATTGGACAAAATGTTGGTAGAGATGTATTAGGGCCAAGGCCGATTACTTTGAGAGGGCCGACTTAGCTTTGAGAAGAATAAATTAAGAATTTTACAAAAATGACAAAGTCTCACAATTTTTTGTTCACATATATATATGCACACGACCTGGCTTTTTTTGGAGATACTTGTGCGGGTTCTCTTTACACATTAAGCAAGCATTTTTCATTAAAGTATCAAACCGACTATCATTTTTAAATTCGAGCCGCGTTCGTTTCATTTTCTTTTATTTCTGAATTTTTCATGATTTGTATTTTGCTCACTTTATTGTTTTACTGAATATTTCGCTTATTTTCGCTGATAATCGCCCGGTGAATCGCAACCAGCCCTGTAGGAAAGTCTGCGGTGATTAAGCAGAACTTTTATTAAAAACTTGTGTCTCTCCCTCGTTTCGGAATTTTTCAGAAAAATTGCTGCTTTTTAATCGATTTACGTTCTCTTGGTTGCGCGGACGATGTGGAAATCCATGGGCCGCAGAGTTATGCGCCGTTAGCACAGCTGCAAACCTGAATGTTGCATGCAACATTTGGCAACTTTACGCAACTTTAAATATTACATGATTGACTTGAATCACCGCGCCGCAGAATAAATTCATTTGAAGCCATAAATAAACTTACAAATATCTGAGCTAAAGCCAGGCAGAAAAACGCACGGAAATAATTGTTATTGCTTTGCTTGCCAAAACGCTGCCGTGTTTATCCATTTAATGAAATATGCTTTCGCCCGACCACATGTGAATTTATATTAAAACATATTAGCTTTATTTATGACAGAGCAATTTGTTTCCATATTCGTTATCGATAAGGCAGCTACTGTTACAATTTGCAACCAACCGAATTATTTTCATTTTTTGTTAATATTCGTTGATTCGGAAAGGACCTCCGATAAATTTCTGCGGAATTGAGAAAAGTAATTTTTTTTATTTAATCCTCAGTTTTTAATTTCTACTGAGCGAGTTATGCTAAACGTTACTTTGTTTAATTTTGATTGAGCGTCTTAGGACTTGATGCTTATAAACATTCAAATCAGGCCAAGTAACCAATAATAAGAGTCGCGCCAACTTTATTTAAGAGCCTGCTTATAGAATCATGAAAAAAATTCCGCTAACTAGAGAAGCGGTTTCAACCATAAGATGACCATGAGACCATAAGCTAAGAAGGAAAAAATTAGGAAAGACTATATAAGGCTATATCTCTCTATATGCACGGTTTCTTGGAGCACGGCAACAACCAGACCGCGATGGCATGATAAACAGATAGCTACCCACCTTACGGAAGAAATTTTTCGGCCATTGCAGATTAAGTAATTATCGAGATGAAAAGGAAATACGTTTGAAACAGAAGTAGTCAAAATTAATGGTTCACTTACCTTGTAACCAGCCTTCAGGTCTAACTCATCAGCGTGGCGCGCTTTAAAATTGTACAGAATCACATACAAATTCGTTGGCAATAAGCGGTGAGATTTCTGGCAAAAAGAATTCAGAAAGTTATCACTTTAATGCTTTTCCAATGTCACAATTTCTGACCAAAGAAAACTCAAATAAGTAAAAGATTCAGAGATTAAAAAAACAAATAAAATAAAGAAATAAAAAAAACATTAATTGTTAAGAAACAAATACTTTTGTGACAAACTGTTCGTTAATCCGTTGAGTACGTCTGTGGTACATAGAGTGGAATGGGTGTATTCACGATGACTGTCACACAGAAGTTATCAACTTTCACTGCGAAACACTACTCGCGTTGGCATTATCCTTCAGCACGGATGCTTGGAGCGCATGCCAGCTGGTGTGAATACCCCCATCGCGGCGCCATTAATTTACCGAACAAACCAAACAAATGGACAATCACACTGAAGAGCAACCGAATCGAAAAGAACTGAAAACGAAATACCTGAAATTGCCTTACTGGTGAGGGGCACGGCGAGGTGCTCGCCGACGACTGCGACTTCTCCATCTCGTCCGGCAGGTCGACGCTGCCGCCGCGCATGCCGCGCGTGGCATATAGCAGCTTGCGGCCCTGGTGTGAGGGGCTGGAAGGCGCTGTAAATGCACGTTTGAATGCTGCATTAAATTTGTTTCAAATGGAGGGGGGAGGGGGTGGTTGGGGATATATGGAAGGTGGAGAGGGCGAGGCGAGTTGTCGGGTGGGCGGTGTGACGATCGAGCAGAGCGTGTGCGGGTGGCAAATGTTGTGGGCCCATATGTGCGTGTGTGTGGTTGCAAGTGAGCGGGTGTGTGTGTTAGGTTGTTGGCATTGTTGTTGTTGTTGTTGTTGTTGATGTTGTTGTTGCAATCGTTGGCAGGCGATGGGGGTGTGAGTACGTGTGGATGTCGATGCAGTCAGCAAAGTTGTTGGAAGAGAGAGGAGAAGAAGAAGAAAAAACGAAAGGAAAAGGAAAACAAAACGAAATTAAACGAAGGCACACGCACAAAGTGCAAAAGACTCAATTTTGTTCAGAAATTTAATTCAATTTCGCTTGCAACTAATAACTGTTTTTGCAATTCGCTAATTATTTGCGCCAATGCTACTTAAAGTTGAGAAGAAATTACCTTCGGCATACACCGTTACTCATGTACATGTGTCTCGTGTGGCGTGTGTTGTGTGGCGCAAGCAAAGGTGAAAGGGCTCTATGCTTGTGTGTGCTGGTGTGTGTGTGTGAAAGCAATTCAGTTGGATTGCAATTAAAATGAGCGGCGTGAATGTACAGATGAGCGATTCGAAATTAAAATTGCAATTAAATCGACATGATTACATATACATATATAGGTGGAAGCGCTAGCTACCAGCGCGAACGCTTTTAAATTGATTTTCATATATATTATGTAACTCAACTCAACAACGGAACGCTTAAACGGTATGTATATACTTACATATAGGTATATTATATACTTTAAGCTACTTAGATCTGTTATAACGGTATAATAAGTAGTTGTTATATATGTAATTTACCAACGAACAAACTAGGAACGCAACAAAATACTTTCAACTACAATCGCCGAAGTGTTCGCAAAGACTTTCTACATGTCAAATGACTAACGGTGTTGCATAGATTATTTACAGATTTTTCCGCATAAGATTTGGTGAAATGAACTTGCATGTCGGACATCACAAAATGTGGATATATATGTGTGAGTACTTGCGCAGTTAGTTGAACGCCAGTTCTTTTTTTTTTCTATTGTAATATTTCGGCCAAATTTCAGGGCTATAGGGTTTGTCCGGAAAGAAATAGGAACGGGTCGATTTAAAAAAATTATTCAACTAATCGTTACAATTCTTTAAAAACTTTCAAGATAGGCTCCTTCTGCGTCGATGCAGCGCTACCAGCCCGATTTCCAAGCATTGAAGGTGTCACGGAAGGCATTCTCCGGAGTAGCCTTGAGAGCCGAGGTACAAGGGGCTTGGATTCCCTTTCATCAGCCTTTCAAGAAACAAAAAAATATCAAAAGAGACAATGAGCATCGTTTTCACCTTGGATTTGCTCATTCTTCCGGTATTTATTAACAAACTCTTCACGGCCTTCCAAAAAGGCGTGATGCTCCAAAGCACACTACATTTTGCTATACCAAAATCGGGCTAAGCCTGCTGTTGTCGCAGATTTAATGAGTTTCACACAGAATTTAATAGCGTACCGCTCCAATGATCGCTGAATTTCGGCTTGCGCCACTCGGAGAAACACGTCGCGCGAAAATATTTGTCCTTACTCTCCAGGTGCTCGGAGACAAGTGACTAGCCGCTCCGAAGAACAGTCGCGGCGGAAGAAAATGAGTCCTATTACTTTCCGAATAAACCCTATGTATGGAAAAGCGAGCGTTTAGGGGAATTCGACCTCTTGCAAAAAATATTTGAGGTCGGAATAAGATCGGAATTGTATTACGAATACTCTCTGGAGAACGCTCGACAACTTCAAAAAATCATAGTTCATTTGGCTCCGTTTGGCTCCAAAAACATGTAAGAACAAGAGGTGAAATGATCACAACAAGGCGCTTGAATTGCTCTGTCGCCGCCTAGCACGCTGTAGCTTGTTCTAAAAGGATAACCGTCAAATTTCGCTGCTGAACGAAATTAGCGCGTATTAACTAAGCTTTTGCTAAGCCTTCTTGTTCAGTTCAGTAGGAATATAGTTTTCAGTCGACAATTTTTCGTTTCTATGCTCATATAATTTTTATTGGCGTTGGAGCCCTGTGGCTCCGGACTTGAATTTGTTGGTCACCTCTATTCAAGAACTGACTGCTACCTAGTGGTTAGTGGTGTTCTTGAAGGTTTTGACAGAAAAGAATTACCGATCCTGATTAAATGGAGATTGGAAGTAAAAGTAAGCGACGGACCAGTGCTTCGAAATCCCGTTTTGGCCACCAAAGGCGAATAGTTGGTGGGTTGGGTTTGCAAATTTTCTAGGTTAGGTAGCCTATTTGGTGCGGTCGGAGCTAAAATTGTGTTGTTGAGTTCGCAAGCACTTGGCATTCAGATATGCACGTGTTGCTGTGTGTGGCTGTCGGGTGTGCGTGTGTGTGTGCGCCAGGGCGCAGGTGTGTACTTACAATGCAAACGGCTATTGTTCGATGGCGGTGTGTTGTGCTCCAAGTGGCCGCCGGATCCGCCGTGGTAATATACACTGCCGCCACCAACAACTGTTGTTGTGCCGATGACCGGCTGCTGGCGCCGACGAATTTGGCCGTGCAGTTCCGTCGATTCCGGCGAGTCCAAGCTCAGCGATTTCATGCGCAAATTCAGCTTTTGCCGACGCGGCGAGTGCGGTGCTGTTGTTGTTGTTATTGTTGTTGGTGATATGCCATAAATGTATGCGTTTGTGGCGACCGATGTTAGTTGTTATTGTTGTTGTTGTTGTGTCGGTTGGAGGCGGTTGGAGGCGGTCGGGTCAAATCGCGTCAAATTGTTGAGAAATTTAGTAGTACCGGTTTGTTGTTGTTGTTGTAAGCATAATACGACAATAGCCATGCGAATGCGACGTTGTGTTTTATTGTTGTTGTTGTTTTTATTGTACAACATGTCGTTTGATGAATATTTGATGATGAATAGATTTAGAATTGGTTTCGAACACAAACAATGTTGAAGAAAAATTTGTTTCGAAAAAATGCATTAATTTTCCATTATTTGAACAATGCAAACAACTTACAACTAATATCAGAACAACTAGGCAGTAAGTAGTATTGCTAAATATTATGCTTAGGTAATAAAGTGGGAAACATTTAGTGAGCAAAGCGGTTGGAAAGTCTTTTCTTTTCTTCATTTCCAATTCGGTGTAGGTGTGGGTGTGGGTGTGGGTGAGTTGTGTGTGCACTGAGGTTGCCAGCCGATAAAGCAGATCTGTGGGCGTGATTGAGGGGCTTGGCAAGCTCATAGCGTGAGTTGAATAATTTAGATTTCCGATTGGATTTTCAAAAGGTTTCAAACTGCATAAAGGGTGTCTTGTGTTTACCGTTATAGTAAGTTTTTAAAGAGTGTTTAAAGGAACAAAACGTGCAAGAACACAAACAAAAGCATAAATCTACACATCCGTTGCGCCTCTAAGTTGGCGTGTGCTGGGTGCATGACATTGAGGCTCTGTTTCTAGCGGCCGCCTGCCTAAATTGTGCTTTATATTGACATTTCGTGCAGGCTTTATGGTGGACACTGCTACACAGGCACTAACACATACAACTCAAGGGCCGCTCAGGTGCCATTTCTGCGCACTTTCACTACATAATTGCAAGATAATGAAATTTGGTGGCAGGAAGGTGGGACTGTGGAATGGTTTAAACTTTAGAAAAGATAATATGGATATATTGAACAAAATAGAACAAACACGAAGACGGACACACGATTTTCAGCTGTGCTTTTTTCAAATTTGAGAAACTATACGCGGCCCCTTACTTCACAGATTTCACTCTCATATTTATATATTTCCTTTTGTTATTGGTGAAAGTCGTTAATCAAACCAACAACTCCTTTAGCCTTTAGCCTTCATTTGACCCTCACATGTGCAATGAACAAGCAAATATTTACTTAGGCGGTGTCGTTTGCATGCCAGGCTCCTCGGCTTTCGCTGACGACCCGCTTTGCATGAATGGCCCACAGTAACTCTTTCATTTTGAAATTACGAACTCAATTAACTATGAGACTAATTTATTAAAGCGCCATGAATAAATCATCTCAATCGGCGTTGTTCGCTGCGACAGAGTTGCAATTGGTTACTTCGTATGAATAATTTAGCTGTCGCGTGCGCTAAAAACACAGAGCACACAAACAACAATGCAAGTGTGAAGTCAGAAAAAGTACTTTTTTTACATTCGCCGAGTTGCCATGTGTTGGCAAAATATTTGTGCTCAAATAAAATAGAAAATAAATAAAACAGCAACAGATGTTTACCTTGGATGTGTTTAATAAACAATATTTTATTTAAGTTTCATACAACACGCACACATAAGCTGCTAAAATAATACAACAACAACACGTAATTATGCATAATTTGTGCAATTTAATTATTCTAAAGTTTAACACACTGAAAAATTCACTGGAAACAAGCAACAACACAACTAAAAGTATAATGAGTGGGAACAATGGCGATGACAAAAGAACCGTTATGCTGCATAAATTATACGAAATCACTGAAAATGAAACACTAAGTCGCGATAATTAACGGGACCTACGGAAATCACCGCCGAGCACAATTAAAGCTTATTAAGCGCTATAAATCAGATCTAGCCGGATTACACGGAAAGTGCAACAACAAATGATTAATACAATATTTAACTGGTAATACAACAGCAAGTGTGTCATGCACGCTGAATGCAGTCACATTTCGTGTTTTAAATCGGAAAAGTAACGGAAAGCAAAAAAGTCGAAATTATACAATGTGAAATTGAAGAAACTAATTACGAATACTATCCTTAAAAATTCTTTTGCGATTCGCGATAAATGGCATGATTCCTGGCTGCCGAATACTCTCGGATGTGGTTAACGGTAATTATTTTACAGCCTACTATTTTAGCCACTTCACCTGAACTTAACCTATCGACTTACAATTAAACCGTATCTCCCTAAAAACTTTTTCATTCTTCATTTAATTAACTAGGTTTAAGAATACAAAAACTATTTCAGTATTTAATGGAACACTGTGCAACACATTGTATGAAATCAAAACAAAACCAATTCTTACTAAGTTTTGATAACCTAGCTTAGGTTTACTGGTGCTTGTAGTCGACAGTAAAAGCGCTGCACGATAGTTGAATTGAAAAGCACACAGCTGTAGGCTTACTGGAAGTAAATATTTCCTGGAGCCCAGGGAGTTTTAAAAAGGAATTTTGGAAATGGGAGAAATGAGACACGCATAGCAAAACTCATTTCAGCTTCCGAGTTTTCGAGCAAAATTTATGAAACTTACACACCCTTCAGCTATTGAATATTTATTAAATCAAGTTTACTCGGAATTGGTTGCACAGTGTTTCTCGCTGTAGTCCTCGCTTAAACCTATATAATTAACAGTTATTATTGCTGCCACTGAGGCAATAAGTTTTGATTAAATCTTACTTAAATATATCAACTTGGTGAAAGAGGTTCATTGAACATTCATTAGGAGAGGTCAGAAGGGCGGATGCACTTGGGCTTTTACACGTAAAGTTAAGGTAATATTACGAGAACTTAAAATAGCAATAAAAAGGTTTTAAACAATAGCGATGCGGCCAGGAGCATGGACCGCTCCACTTCACTTCAAATCCAATTCAACGAAATCCTCGAGTCGGCTTAACGGTTGCCAGCCATGTTGCAGTGATGAAAGCCTTGAGCCTGCTTCCACTCATAACACTCTTCCGCGTTCCCTTCTCAGAACTCACTTTAGTTGCACACGTTTCTTTCTTGTTTTGGCCGTAGCTATGCCGCCGCTTCTGCCGCTTTCACTGGGCGCCGGCGTGGCTCTGCTGGCGGCGGCAAGCTCACTCAGCGAGGAGACGTCAGTGGGCGCTTGCTCGCTGCTGCCACTTTGGCTGTTCTTGAGGATTTTCTTATTCAGCATAAGCGGTTCGCCGAGTGGGCGCGCTGGACTTGGGCTGGTGCCTGCAACTAAAGAGAATGATTGCAAAATGCATCAGTAAAACTTGCTCTCTCGCGCAGATAGCACGCCTCATTTGCTTTGCTCGAGGAATATCTTTGTGTTAGTAATCCATTATTATATTTGATGAGGAACTTCTTTAAAAGCCTGGTTTGTTAGTTGCTGTTAGTCGAGGTTTTAGTATCGATTTGCTTAAATATTCCAATCTTAAGACAACCGTAGCTTCTTAAAAATACTGCGATCTCGTTTAATGTACGTGAAGTTCTGAAACAACAATTTCAGAACTCTATCAATACAAATCTCCCGAATATCAATTGGGAACACACCGCGATGGACTTCATACATGTATGTAAGCCGTTGCAAAGGTCTAACTTACTTCCCCATTTCCACACTTCCCAAACTGAAGTTCACAAATTATTGTGAACACGACCTTATCTGCTGAATGCAACAAATTGGATATTAAATCATTCGAGACACATTCTATTTGTGGCGAGAAATCAATAATTCCCGAAATACTTGTGGCCTAAAACTGTGAGTCAGGGTCAAAAACAAAAAAACAACAAAACAACAAAAGGTCCACGAAATAGCCGTGCATTTTCGCTTCGATGGGACAGCCTGCCGGCGTGACTGACGTCCCGATGCGACAGCGTATCAGTGAAAATAAGACAAGGGCGAAAGCAACAAACACAAGAAATTCGTGGAGCGGCAATAAAATCAATGAGCGAGAATAAATACACGCACTCAAGGCGAAAAATGATAGCAAAAACGTCAAAAAGAAGAAGCGTAAAACAGCATGAACATGAACATGAACATGGACACGCCGATGTGCAGTCTGGCAGAAACTCGCTGGCACAAAAAGCGAACCGAAACAATTTCCAAATTCGTGCGTGTCCAAAACTTTTTTACGAGCACACAAGCAGCACACAACCACATATGTGCACATGTGTGTGTGTGTGTGTATGTACAGTATTCACAAGTGTGTGAATGTGTGTGCTCAGCCGTTGGCAGCCGCTCTTACTAGACGCGTCGCAAAGCTTTAGCGCAAATAACGGTAATAATAATAATATCACTTAATACTAGTCATAATAACGGTTGTTATAATAATGCCAATAACGGTAAAAGTGAGAAAGTAAAACCGGAGAGTGTTCGCTAAAATAGAAAACAGTTGGCCTGCTAGAGGTTACTCATACGACCCAGTGGCCGACTGCGTTTGTGCAGGAAACACTATAGCGAATTCTTAAACGTTACTGCAATCTTCTAGCACGCATTCTTCCTTGATAAAAAAATAAATTTTTAAAATTCTTCCAAACGAAGGACGGTGTTGCAAGCAGAGAACCAACTTACTATCCCAGATTTATGTGGCCAACGAAATTTAAGAAATGTTTACAAATTCAAGGAAGAGAATGTGGCGCTTTGCAGTAGTCTTTTGTTCGTGGAAATTATATATGCGAAAACCGGTGATCACTGCCATTAACGAGCTAGGCGCTTATGCTTCACTATTTACAACCACAACAATAACAAGTTTGTTATAGATTTTTTGCGCCAACTTCATAGAAATGAGTCTTTTGTTTCTCTCGCTTACAAAAAACAAAAAAATTACAATAACAATAACAAAGACAATCACCGACGCCGCGTAAATGCATTTTGGTGCATACAATTACGGAAATATTTAGGAAACGAGTTGCGGAAGCGGAAATGATTGTGGTGGAGTTAGCGTTTCGCCGGGAACAACGGAATGGGGACAGACACGACCAGCTAAAAAACGACGGGAATAAGCAGAAAGCATGAGGAAAAAAATTTAAAAAGGCAGCAAAAAATTATAAAAATTTGCAACAGACTACGCGCTTCGAGAAATGAGTATGTTCCGGATGGCCACTAAGGACGCGCGCCCACATATTTATTACCATTTACCAGGATTTTTCTTTCGCATTTCTCATTTGTCTACACACGCTTTTCATTGCAAATTGGTGGAAGTCCCATTCGAAATAATTCCCATAAAAGTCGAGGCAGGCGATGGGCGCGTTGCATTAAATGAAATTAATTGACGCACTCACATTAAATTAATCAGCGGAATTCAAGGGCGAGCGAAACGAGTTGTTCATTCAAAGCGCCAGGCAAATAATTCAAATGCTCCGTCTGCGCTCTGCGAAGGCTCAGGCTTCACACGCCTCTTTGGCTGCCATAATAAAGTTTTAAAAATGCTTGTCTCTTCTTCGTTTTCCACTTTTCCTCGCTTTTCACGCTTTCCAGCTGCTTTTATAGCATCGCAGATTTACTTTTGTTAATGTGGCGCCCTGTTAGCGCTCACTTTCTTGGTGTTGTTGTTGAGTGTTCTTTTCGGCGAGTTTATTTATATAAAGTTGGAACGTAAATACTTCTATGCACTCTCGGAACTTCCGAGAACTTCGTCTAAACTGAGCACAATGTGGAGGAGTTTGAATTAGAGCGATCGCTGTCGTTGATTACAATCGCGCTTCTTGGCACGTAGAGGCTGCTTTAACCGGGAAATTTAAACAATTGTGGTTCTCGTTGCCTGGTACTTCAAAGAGTACAGAGTTTATTTTCAATCCTGACACCTTGACCTTGAGCGACCAGCGATGTTACATTCTTAAAAATGTGTTCGAAACTATTGATGCGACTTCAGGTTCGTATAAAAGGCGGGTGGGGGTAACGTTGGTCTCATTGCGTTCATTCACTCAGTAAAAACAGCCGATTCACTTTGTGTGTTCAGCTGACAGTTTTAAAATAAGTAAAATAATCACGTGGCAGAGGGAACACCAACAAAACATGGTAAAGCATAATGCAAATGTAGCGAAAGGCAGTGAAGTTCGAAAGGAGTATATTAATCCATAAATTTGCTCCCACCCTCAAGCAGTTCCACAGAAAAGAACAAAACTCCTCAATGAAAAGAGGAAAACAATAGCAGGAAAACAAAGGCAACGGCGCCTCACCCCTTAGGGCCTTTTATTGCCACAAGTTATGATGTGGTTGTTTTATAAGCCTTGTTTACATTACGAGAAGGACGCAAGTTGGCGAACACGAACTCAAAAGCGGAGCGTAAAACACAAGCAACACTTCTCTGTTCGCTGTAGGAAGGGCGCAAGCCGCATCCGGTTTTAGTGCACTTCTGTGCCAAACTGTTGTAAATATGTATGTAGATATAACGGGCTGTGTGTGTGCTTTTCAAAGAGGGCCCCTTTGTAATCCGTGTTAATTAATAATAATACCATTATGAGTGGACACTGGCACCAACTAGTCCGCAATGAACTAGTCTTGTACTAGTTACTCTGGATTACAAAACAAGTAGTTACCGCTTTAAAAAAGTTAGCTAAATTGTAAAAAAAAAAATAAACAAAAATATTTAGCTGCTTAATGGCGAATTCAATAACTGAATTCCATTTGACAACAAATCTCTCCTGGAGATGCCTTTATAAAGGTTAAAGTAGACTAGTCGGTGTTAATGTGTGGGTTGTCCATATGGTGTCGAGCAATGCGGGACAAAACATGCGTCAAGAAAGCAAGTTCGGTGACTAGATTAACTGCAGTCAGGGTTATCAGGGGATTCCGTACCGTGTTGAATGAAACGTCTGGGGTCTTAGCGGTCATCATGCCATCTGAAATGGAACTCAAAAGAATTTGTGACAAATGAGAGACGACAGAAAAGCGAAGTGTAGAAAGTCTGCAGCTGCTCTCCAAGCACTGAGAAGGACCGAAAGGTAACGATATAGCGAAAACAGAAGAATTAAAGAGAGTAAAGCTTAGCGGCGCACCCGTAGAATCTGCGAACTGCAGTCGGAGCTAGGGTTTAGTACGCAGGCGTACTGAGCGTAAGTCCATCACACTATGACGATCGTTACTGGACGAGATCCCGAAGGGGCGTGCTATTAATCGTTTTTTCCATGTAGGGCTGATGGTATTTACGCCCCCTGTCTACCCACAGACGCATTCCATTCGAAAAGGCCGCGAATTCTATTGCGTCCGGTATTTTGCTGCCACTAATTGCAGTTGTTGTACGCGGTAGGTTGGTCTCACGATTGTATGCTTGCGTGTGAGTGAGAGTGTAACAAGCCCGCGTTCGGTGTAAAAGGCTCCGCCGGTGTTCCCCGTTGCGACCAAGTCATACACGGCACTCTTACGCTCTTCCAACCACTTAAAGCGAATAACGGTGAATTCTAAAAATGCTGCGCCGTAGAATAGTATGTCGAAGTGTGCGTGTGTGGCCTTTTCATAATTCTTAATTGCGCGAGTTTCTCTGCGCTTAGTGCGTTTATTTACTTGCCCATTTCTATGTGCATATATGTGTGTGTGTGTGTGTGGATATATGTGCTTGCGCATATTTTCATATAATTAAATTAGATATGTTTCAGGGTGTACTTGATAGAATAATCGCTCTAATTTTTTTAAATGTTGTGCAAATAATTTTATAATTTTTTGAGCTGCTTCTGGCTTCAGCCATTTGTGGTTGTTTGTGTGGTGCAGACTGATGCGTGTGTGCTTCTGGCATTAATTAAAATTGTCTGCCCTGCATTCACTCGAAATGCATTCACTAAAAATGCCTGGTGTGTATGTGTGTGTACAACCTCACATATTATCATAAGGTGTCTGCGTTTCGTACTCAGAGGTGGTCCACACCTGGTCCGCAGTTCTGAGGCGTCAATCGCTACATTTTCTAATAATTTAAAGGCTTTTCACTGGGTAAATTAGATAATGTTTCCTTTGCGATAAAATATCGTTGTAATTTGTGGCTTTTTAATAAATGTTTTACTTCGAAATGTAGACCAAAAGTGATCGGAACATGATCGCGGATCGTGACCAAGAATCGTGAGAGATTATAAACAGGAATTTATACCTATTTTAAAATTGAAATACTTTACCAAGTTTTCTGAGTAAAATATTTTTCAAACCGAAAGAAACCAATCCAAGACACGAATGAGTTGTCTCTCAATTATTGGCCCTTTAAAAACTTTTACTTCGAGCGCATCTATTTATTTTTTTCTAAACATAATTAGACAACATAAAAGGTGCAATAAATTTAGTGACGTCATTACTTTCTACAAAATATAAATTGAAAAAACATAATAATACCAATCATAGAAAATAATATCTTCATACAGGGAATATGTGTATACATATGTACAGTGTAAAATTAATTTGCATAAAAACATCGAGAAGTGTTCCCACAATTTGGGAACCGCTTTCTTGTTCCTCGCCATTCACACTTAGATATACTACACGCAACAACATAATAGTAAATTAGTGAATAAGAAGCAGTTAAACCATGTATACTGGCCTCCGTGCAGTGCAGTGCTGCCATACTGTGACTACGGAACCAAGATCCATACATTCCTCAAAAGATCCAGAATCATTCCACATTAAATCGCAAAGAATAATAGACAGAGGAAGTAAACAGCTATTAGACAACATAAAGAGAAAATAAAAGGCAGTGGATAAACAAAAAAAAAAAAAAAACAAGAGTCGGACAGCTAACGAGCGAGCTGCCAAAGAGGCACACAAGTGCTTAAGTACAAAAGTAGGCAAGTATATGAGCACAACAACTGAGATGCAGAACACACGGAGTGATGCAAGTGAGACGGCTTAGACAGTTTCTTAAGTGATTGCAGCAGTTGGTGCGTAGTTGTTGTAATTACTTTCTGGCAATGATATCGAACGATGTTGCGAAGAGCGCGAACGCAGACGTCCGAACCCTGACAGCGGACGAAAGCCGGCGAACAGCCGACGCCGCGTGCCCGAATCTGCCGTGATTGGTTGCTGTGCCGTTGGTGGTTGCGACGTTGCCGCTGCTGTTGCTGGCAGTGCGGCGGCTGCGGCAACGCCCGGCTGTGGCAGTGCCTGCTGTTGTAGTAGTTGTTGCTGTAATAGCTGTTGCTGTTGCTGCTGCTGCTGTTGGTACGCCAGCACGTTGTTCTTGAGCGTCGCCGACGGTGGCTGTGTGGCGGTGTAGTAGTTGATGCCGAGGCCACCGCTGATGTACGCCGACGTCGGCAGACTCGCCATTGAGGGGGGCGGTGGCATTTGTATGGCGGCGGCGTTGCCCAGGGACAAGCGGTAGTCTAATGTGTTATTTTTTATAGCAGAGTTTTTCGGGCGATTGGTGAAACAGTCAGAGTAAGCAGGTCGGATTGGGGTTTTGTTGGTGATCGTGGCGGTTTGATTCGTTTGGCAAGTTTGGCAAAAGAAAGAGAAAATATGGGGAAAAGGAAAAGTGCGACAGAAATCGGTGACATTGGTTAGTAAATTATGCGAAAACTCTTAAATTTTCTTAGTTTTGTCAAAGATAAGTGCAAAAGTTGGAAAGGTGAGCTTATTGATGGCGTTCAAATATTGCTTGCCTAGGGAATTATGATTCTTTACGGATAAAATCATTACACTTTTCATTTCATTATTATTTTTATACAAATATATTAGCAAAATTCCGTAGTTGGTCATTTTTGTGATTTCAGAAAATCATACCATTTTTCGTTTCTGAATTTTCAAAGTCCAAATAAAAAATAAAAATTGTGGTGTCAAATACAAATCCAAATCGGTGCTTTCTACTCTGATTCACCTGTTCAATTAATGGCACCAAAAACCAGTGTTCAGTGGCAAAGAATTCATTGCATATTGAATGAATCAGAAGTAATCTTTCAGAGCAATCAAACAAAAACAAACCAAAATTGTGGAAAAAACTTAGTCGAACTCACAAAAAGCAATTGCAGTGAACTGAAGTTATGAAATTGATAAATTATTTTTTAACTTTTCAACTAATAAACTAAGCCATGCAGCTAAAATAGAAAGATTCCTAATTGTGCTAAAAATTGGCCAGTCGAAAAAGTTTTTTCGTATTTTGGAAAACAAAAAAAATTATTATAATATAATTATAAAAAACGAGTTGAAATTTGATTGGAAATACGAAAAGATTTTTTCGACTACGCAATATGTTAATGCTAAGCACTAGATTTTGCCACAAATGTCTAAGACAACTATGAAATAGTAATAAACAAGAAGTGGAAGAACTGCTGGAGTCGTACAAAAATCAAAATAAAATTGGCCTCGAAAAATGCTTGAAACTGAACTGTAACTTGAATTTCTTCTAAAGAAGGGGCAGTGTGAGTGAATGTACACTTGCGAGCTGGTACTTCCAGCTCATTTCGCGCAATAGCACTCAGAGACTACATAGATTCCCAATGGCGCTGTAAACACAATTGACTTTTCCGCAGTTTCATTTATGGTTGGAGCGAAGCGAAATCACTTTTCCATTTCACGATATTCATTGCCAATTTTTATGCTCGCATATCCTTTTCGCCGAATTGAATTTGCGATATTAAAAATTTTATTGTCCCCTCATTTGAGGGTGGGCTAAGCCACTACTGAGCGCTTCGAAAACCAGCTAAGTTGTTATGTGTGTGTGTGTGTGCGAGAGGGTGAGGGTGGGCGTGCATAAGGAGAACATAAATTTTTCTACTAAAATTGACAGAACTGAATACAGCTATGTGTCAAGGCGGGACTCGCCCACAAAAGAGCTTCATCTTGACGCGAGAATGGCCACCCTAATGCCCGTCTTCAAACGTCCTTATAGGTATGTATTTTTCTTTGTGTCGTTAAGTACACTATCCCATAAAAATAAAACACACGTAGCGCTTCGTGTGTGTGCGCGAACGTGTGTTGTCGTATATCATAAGGAGCGGAAATGAATTTTGTACAGAAGTGGCACTAAAGTGGTGCGCAAGTGCGGCGCAAGCACGTCATAAACTCGAGAGTGGCATTATGAAGTGCACAAACGCACTAACAATCGCACGGACAGAGTGCCTAAAATTCCCCGCGTTGCCACAAAGAAAATGATACTAATGCCAAGAGTAGCGTGAGGATGGTTGGAGGAGAAGGAAGAGACCAAATATGCCGACGCTGACGGCGCACAGCCAAGAAACATCAAGTATATTGACAACAACAACAATGGCGACGACAAATTTAGCAGCAACGTTAGCAGCAATAATATGTCCAGCCACAAAGTAGCGAGTGCCACCTCCTCAGGTGCAGCGAGGTAATGGATGAGCCTTGGTTTGGGGAAAGGGCGACGGGACGACGGGTTGAAGTGGTTGTGGTGCTGCCTGCCAAGCACCAACGACGCACTTGACTGGAAAATTACGGGCGCGACGCCATTGACGCTAGCCAGTGTTATGGCTTTTGTTATTAGACAAGTTGTTGTTATTGTTATTGCTGTGGCCAATGCCATTGTTACGAACATTGTCGGAGCTATGAAGCTGCGGTGGCCAGACAACTGAAATTTGGCTGGTGTCCTATTTTCGTTGTCGGACACGGTGCTGGAAACGGTCAGAGACGGCAACAACTTTCGTCCGCTTGTCGCTATTCGCCAGTGTTCAGTAACCCGCGAACTCCGCAACAACTGTGACTTAATGGCAGCGAAGTACGCATAAAGAGACATTACAACGAGCACCGTTGCATGCCACATACGGGGCGCACGATGCATGGTGCGGTGAAGAAGAAGTCAAAACATTTCATCAACCACCAATATCGGTAGGCATCAGCTTCATGTGGAAGCCTGCTTCGACCGGTATGCAACATAGCGGAAAGACAGCACAAGTTCGCTGCAAGTTAAGCAATACCATTTCGGACACAATATTCCCATTACGTGGATCCCCCTTTCATGAAAGGACAAAGGTATTCAGTCTGAGCTCGCGGAGCTGAGCCAAATCGGCCTGAGTCTATTTACCGATCCTCCCTCGGTTCAAGAAGCAATGTTCCATAACACACTGTTCAGCACAAATTAAAGAAGGTCGCGATGCATACTACATTAAATTTATTTACCGTTCTTTTAAACTAAAAAATGTCCGAATCAGTTAAAGTATATTTGACGGCATCCCATTCAGAGGAAACTTTTGACAAAGCTAATTTTTTCACATTTATCCATTCTTCACCACACGTGCTCAGATGCCTATTAATATTCGCCAGCCGCCCTTATATCGCATTTGCTCTTGGATTTAAGTCGAGCAGCTGCCTTTGATTACGGCGCGAAGGCATTTGTTACTCGTTCCCCATAGCGATTTTCGCTTTCACACGGCCTCCCATAGTCAAGGCTGTTGGCAGTGCGCAGTGTTGCAATTACTTTTACTGCCACAAAGCATTTTTATCAGCAGAATTTTATTACTGTAGTTCGCGACGCCCACTGTTTATGTGGCAAGTTACAACTATCGTTCTCACCTTAACAATGGCGGCCTTATCAAAAGTTTTACAGTTGCGGCCGAGAAGTTTCCTCGTTACACGCTGCGGCGCTATGCCCTGTCATGCTCTGCTCTCGGCAGTAAAGCGCAAGCTTACAATTGTTGCATGGCCGTTGTTGCAGCCTCGTAATGTGCGACATATCAGCGACTCGCATCGCTTTTGCCGCTCATTTACTAACTATTTGGCAGCCAGGTGCAAGTTTAATAACGCCTGTGACAACTATGGCAGCGCGCCGATAACGCGGGCCGCCGGCGAACAGGAATGCAATTTCCTATTTATGGGCCATAATTTATTTCCAGCCACAGGAGGGAGTGCACAGGGAATGCTACTCCGTGCTTGAGTTGTACTAATTAGATGTAGTTGTTGTTGTTGTAAAGGTTATACGGCAAATTTCAGCCGAGACCCGGAATGCTTAAAATTATTGTTCCTTTATTTAATCAAATCTAAATTTATAATTCATAAAATTATTTTACTAGCTTCGGCTGAAAAGCAAATGCACTCGTGGAAGAGAAATGCAGTCAAATTTCTGCTGTGCACTCCATGTTGGTCACGAGCCATGAATTGGAGCATAAATATGTGAACGCAAGGATTGATGGCCAAAATAGTATCGCAGTCGCAGATGGCCTTTCTAAGAAACGGCTCAGAAAATACAATCTCCTCCTGTGGCAAGCAATCGATGTTCAATCCCTGCACCGTCCCTCGACTTGAATTAATCGTTACATTTCTTTACGGCATGTCCGTCAGTGGGGTGTTCGGGTAAGCGCCCGAGCAGCGGTACCATACATCCACGTCGTCTTTCATGCGGTCTGCCCGCGAACGTAGGCGTTACGTGGCATGAAATATTTATGCGTGTATGCTGCGCTGCAGTTCAAACTACGTTCCTCAATTGAATAGAATAGTAATAAAAATGCACGCGAGACTTGGCGGAGCTGTCAACGCAATATTTTTTCGCTTTAAACGCTTGCAGTTAGGCGGTGTTTTATGGACCGCCTTCCACATACGTGCCCCGCCATGCAAATAAGGTGCCTAGCACTCTGCAGAATCGCTTGGAGGAGCTTTATGGCCTCCTGCACAGGGGCGCACATGCATCCTCATATCCGCATGCGAAGCGTATTGTGCCCGCCTTTGCTTGAGTGTGTGTGTGTTTGCAGGTAAGCAATTTGCGCAAATAAATACTGGCGGCAACACTTGGACTTATTTCGCTTCGGTCCCCACAAAAAGCGCATATGTAACATCAATGTGTGCAACTTTGTGGTTGCCAATATTTCACCAGCAGCCGCAAGCGCCGGCCACGTGCGTCTTCAAAGTCGTTTAATTTGCAAGAGCTTTCACAGCCTTTCGCCATTCAACGCAACCGCTAAACCAAGAAGCCATAAAACCCTCCGGAAAGCAGACGCACGCAGTGTAGTACAGTTTAATACAGGCGCTTATTGGCGATATGCCCCTTTAGTCCATGGCGGACGAATGGCGGAGTCTCCTAGTTGCTTGCGCATAAGCCCCTTAGCGAATTGCATTGAAACGGTGAACCGTAAATTCAATGCTTCCTTCGTTCTACTCCATTTTTGTGATTATGCTATTGCCGCGCGCCACAATTCTTCTCTTCTTCTTGTTCTTGCTGCAACGAAATTGGCGAAGCCAATTAAAGGATTTATTTTCTGCTTTCAACACATATGAGTTAAACGCTCTAATTACTTTGTTTTCGGTAGTTAAACAGCAAGGCTGCTTTCTGTTTTGTTTAATTTTACCACGTTAGTGCGCCTGAAAGCATGCAATGCTCATTTTGCAGTAGTGGTAGTCGTATTTGTGGACTGTGTTCGAACGCATTAACGCACACATCATAAAAAAATGATTACTACGATTTCTTAGAACAGTTCTATTTACAAAAATGTCGAAACAACTGCAGTTGCTGCCACCAAAGCAAAATTAAGCGCTAATTACAACAGATTAGGGTGGACCTTCAATGTGTTACTTCGTATGGAAGTCGTGGCCTCGTTACACCCTGAACAGGGTATATTAACTTTGCCACGAAGCATATAGCTGTCATACAAACTGAATGATAGGAATCAAATGCTTGCATAGGAAACTTCCTCATGTGACGAATATCTTTACGAAATTTGGTATGATTTATTGTTCATAGATTTAATATAACCTTTGAAAAAGTTTTCAGATCGAATTACTTTAGTATATAGCTTCCATACAAACTGAACACATATGTAGTTACTAAAAGAGATGCACCTGTGAAGGGTATATTAAGTTAACGTGTTTTCTTGTTTTTGCTGAAGGACTCGTGCAATTCAGCTTTAGGCATTTTCATTGTGCAAATTCTAAAAATTCAACCCCGATTATAAAACCAATGCTAAAATTTAAATAAAATCATTGAAATAAAGTGGAAGGCCTCTAGGAAAAACTGGCTCGAATTCATTCTGAGGTTTTCTAACAGCTGCTCTACGGAAGCATTTACCAAAAAATCCACGATCTACTGGCTATAGCATTCAAATATTATATAATTATGAATTATTAAGTTAATACATGTATGTATGTATGCTAAGCGATCACTTCCAATAAGCGCTATATTCTACTTGATTATTCTTATAAATAATATTATTTCATACATTATATTATAAAGCAGAGTCGCATTCACACATTTTGTCTATATTTCTATGTATGCATGTAACAAAGTCAACACAGATAAATATAAATCCTTTGAATATTTATAATTTTTGCCAACAAAGCGCAAAGTCATTCGCAAGAAAGTGTATTAATAGAGAATATAGCTTTCGCACCAAAGCGCAGCTACTATGATATATATATGCAGTACTAAGCATCAAGCAATAAAAGCGGTTCGTGTATTGGCTACTTTAGCTGATTAATATTGTATTATGAGAATGGAAGCATGAGGCAAGTGGAAAAATAAACCTGAATCAAATCAAAATGGAAACCAAACAGAGATCAGAAATTATATGAAAACCGAAGCCTTTGTGAGTATGTGTAAAGGTGTGGAACTCGGATAGTTTTTGCTGGTGATATTTGGGTTTAAGAATTGATTAGTGGCTGAATTGGGTTTTAGTATTATGTTGGTGTAGTTTTTGAGAAGTGAAGAAGTGAGCTGTAAATGGTGGCGAGCGGCATGTTGACTGACAGGAGTTATGACGAGTGGCATTGTGTGCAAGCAGGTTTTGGGTAGTTTGTAGACTGGAAAGCCAAAAGAGCTTTACAGCTTCCGTAGGCTGTGTCCACGGGTTCTACGTACACATTTCAAAAATATAGGTTTTACTTTGTGGTTGCAAAAAGCTTACAAAGTAAGTCAATTTCGATTTCAAGGGGAAAATAAATTGTTCGAAAATCACTACAAATAGAATGGAAAACAAACCGCTAAAAACGTAACGAGCATCATCAAAATAAGAGCTACAATAAGAAAATGAAATAACACTGCATAAAAAAGTATTTGCAGGGCTGTGGAAAGGGGCAATGTAAACAAATTTAATGAGGAAACTGATAACTTTATACAAATACAAACAAGCAAACTAGGAGACAGAGAAGAGAGAGAGAAAAAGAAATGAGACAAGCGGAAGACACAGTTAAAAGAGAGTAAACTAATATTTTACAAGCCTCTAATTGGAGAGAAAGAGAAAGAAAACGGCACGATGGCATAAATGAACGAAAAATTATTCACACGGGACACAGGGTGGTGCATGGCGGAGCGAACTCGAGATTAAGGAGCATTCTGCAGATGCTTTGGAAGTAAGTAAGTATGAGGAAAGTATTTTTTTCGAAAACGTGTGATTTATCGCTGAACAAAAGTGATGTAATGTGTAAATCTGCATCGAACGTTTGGTGAAAGTGACACAAGATGTCTTCAAAGTAAAAAAACTGTGGTGAGAGGAGGTAAGTGAACTGAAATAGAGCAATCATGGAAGGAATTAAACATGGCGGACCTGAACTGCTCGAGACGTCTTGCTGCGGCACCGGCAATCCACCGCTGCGTTGCTGCGCCAGCTCCTGCTGCTGCAACTGCACACCCAGTATCGGCACTGGCACCGGCGGCGGCCGCACGCCCCGTCCTGCGCGCTGCGCCGCCGCCACGGCCGTGGCTGCTATCGCGGAGAGGCCGCCCGTACTGCTGCTGCTGCCCGGACCGCCGATGATGCCGGTACGTTCCGGATAGTCGGGCACATTGACAATCTGTATGTCGGGTCCATCCGGTTTGCTGCTACCTTGGACGGATTTGTCGGCGCTGGCGGCTACTACGCCGGTTCCCGTCGTGGACGCTGCAATATTCGCGGACTTAAGTTCGCCGGTTTGTTTGATTACGCGATAGATTTGATCAATATCTGTGAACTCTATTCGAGAAATGTTTGGAAATTTTGCAAAATGTTGGTTCGTAAAGTTTCGGCACGAAGTGGGGTGGGCGTGGCCATTTCGTAAGTTGGGTTTTAATTTTGTGGTTGCAGTCGTTCGCATTTTGGTCGTCAGCAATGAAGCGGGTATGGTGTCGGTTGCCAATTAGCGTTGGTCCAGTATATATTTGTAGGATTTTTGGTGAGTTTTTCAGTTCAGTGTCAGTTTTGCCCAAATAAAACGTCGTTTGTGATATAAAAATAAAAATTGTATGAGGGGTTTATGAAGAATTTGACTCACGATCGAATGAAAGTATAAACATTAATTTCGCTCCTTCTTAACAAATTTTTCAAACACATAAGGTTCCGAGTAATTGAATGCAAATTGAGGAATAGTTTTCTGCAAATTTGATTAGATATTCATACTTAGCTTAAAGATACCAAAGAGATAAGTTATATTATGAATGATTTCATTACCGCATATCGCCCTCTATGAATTCTAAAAAGACTCTAATAATATTTGATGATCGCTAAACCCCTTTAAGATTACAACAAGCAAATTATTTTCAAACAATAATTTTCATAAAAGTGGTTTAAAATTTGTGAAACCGATTGTTGTTTTATTTTTAAGAGTAAGGGCTATGAATAACGGGTGTTTTGTGGCCTGTCATACTATCGAGATAGCTTGACTCTTGTGAGTATTAATTTATTAGAAAAAGTAAGGAAATATTTATCCTTAATTACCATGACTGATATTTTTTATTTACACCCGCTAATGAAAATTGTGTTTTTTATGATTAGATTTAAATATTCGTAGGTTGGTTAATATCAACAGGGACATCGCGAAAATTATAACTGGGTTTATGGCATAGAAGTGAGCTTAAATCAGGAGGTAAGTTCGATGAGTTTCTTTATAGTTCTTATGATCAGAGTACTCTAATTCATCGCTCTCATCTTTTCTCTCTCGATTAGCTACTTGAAATTGTTTTACGTCATTATGATAAAAGAAATGCTAGCGAGTAAGAAACACTTCTAATGATCAACTACTCAAAACACTACAAAAATTGTGCCTGGAAGAGTGATCCTAAGATTGTGTTGGTGTACTGAACGAGCCGACGAACCAAAACACTTTCTTATTTCATTGATCGGATGCAAAAAAGCCTTCTCAAATACCACAGTCGGCGCCAAAGTAGAAGTGCTGTGATTGGTTTCGGTTTTCAGCTCGGCGAGTTTTCGTCTTTTTCGTTTCTGTTTGTGTTCCGTGTTTGTGTTTGCATGTGGTTGTTGTGTTTTGTATAATTAAACAACAACAAAATTAATGAAAATAACTTAATGCCTAATTTTTAAATACAAAAACAAAATTAAAATAATCTTAGCGCGACACCCAGCAGGAAAGACAGCCGGTATTACTTTCGTACGTCATTGTTGCAACTGCTCCGAATTAATGGTATTTTCCTTTTGTCGTGAAAAAGGCTGAAATGAATGAAATTTAATTGAAATATTTGCCGACGAATTCTGTCCAAAGTAAGCCAATTGAAAAAAGGCTACTAAGTGAAGCTTGATTTCCCATTAGGAAGTCGTGCCTTTTAAATGTGGCAGCAATACAAATAATAGCCTCTCCGCACAGGGGTCACAGAGGTCACAGGAGTTAATTGAGCAATTAATCAGCCTTTAAGCGCTTAAATCGCAAATTTAGATCGATTTCCTACTAAATATAAACCGTTTTTTGCTACATTAATTTTTAGTTGAATTCAAATCTAGTTGAAACTGAAATGCAAATCTGCGGGTTCTTGTCCAGGCTTATGCATTTGGTTGTATGCATTGATAAAATAGCAATCAGCTGATGAATATTAATCATTAGAAAAGGTACAAAATGAAGAACACAAGGAGTATAACAGCTGAGCGTTCATCGAGTACCCGGGTGTGCGAAAGGCAAAACTGGTTTCTCATTTATAATATATGTAAATATAGTAAATTAATTTGGCTGTTCATAAAGTTTTGTGGTCGACCTTAACACCTTTAGAGCAGTAAGTCGCTCAGCCAACTACCGATCGTTAGTGGCTGCTTTTCCACTGGGCGGCGCCGTGTGGTAACTACGAGTGTATAGATATAGATATACATATGTATGTCTGGCCCGAGTGCCATGATTATGAGATGATTGGTGGTATGAGCGCAATTTGAATAATATTCGGATGACGTACTGGCGATGATTAATTTCAATAAGACATGCTATGCCAATCTAAGCAACACAGTATACTAGACTTTATTCAATTTGTACCAGAACTATTGGATTACTTATCAATTTGGAAACTAAAACTAAAGCTCGAAAGCAATGGCCAAACATTTAAACATAAACTTGAAATTATATAATGTACATACGCTTATATATATATATAGATCTATATGCGCCAACTAAAGCAAGCACACGGTTGCATTTTTGCTCTTTGCTTTCGTAGCTACTTCGTGTTTCTGGCGTACGAGCACATTTGCACGATCACAACCGATGAATATTTATTTAAATATACGAGTAAATATATATGTATGTGTATATAGCGATAATGGGGTGTGACTTCGGTCATAATTTGGGTGTTTGTCATTCAGCGAGCCAATCGATTCTGTTTGTGAGTGTGTGTGTATGCAGCACCTAAGGATGTACGCAATCAAAACAAAGCTAATTACTCTGCAATAATAATTTCTACGATAAAGTATTCTTCTCGTTTTATGCTCGTTATGCTTTGCTATTGTGTAATCATCTAATTTTTTGTTTTTGTTTTTTGGTTTTTTTAATTGCTGATTTTCTTTCGTATACCTAATTGCGCGATGCGATCGATGAACGGCACTTTCTGGCGGAATTTTCGATTTCCGATTGTTTGATTTGCATTGGGCGACGCCGGCAACGCGTTCTCTTCGTCGGCCAGTGTTTGCTGTTGTTGCTGTGGTAGCTTTGATTGTAGCGCGAGTGGCGGTGGCGGCGTTGGCGCCCTTATGCCCTCCTCAGCCGGTCCTTGAATATTGCAATTGATGGAATTTTGTACTTAGTTTAGTATCACACGGATGATTCTGAGTATTTTTGCTTTTTGCAAGGGAAATGTCATCCGCCTGACATGGAGTGTATAAGAGGCAATTCGCTGGGACGATTACGAACGATTTAAGTGACCTGGTGTGGCTCCAGAGATATTTACCGCCGTTTAATCAACATTTACCCAAGAAAAGCAAACTTTTCAATATTTTAATACTTAAAATTGATTTAATTTGATCGTTGTTTAACAGTTATTCGAATAAAAAGTCGTAAACAAATGAAACCGTTAATAATTTTTATTTGAATGGATCTGAGTATTCATTCCTCCTCATCAAATTGCTTTAAAGAAACCGAATGACTCTTTTCCATACCTTTGGTGGCGTTCTTTCGGCCGATCGCTTAAATCATTCGTTTTTTTATTTTGCTTTCCAATACTAAGTTCATGAAAAACTAATAAAATTTTTTTTGTTTTCTAAGAAATTAGTTCGTGCATGAGATTTGTAATCAGTTCAATCGAAAATATAAATCAGAATAAGAAACGAGACAAAAATTCGAGTGTATGTTTGGCGTATAACTGTAAGATATATATTTTTGTGCAAGAATTTTCTTGGATCCTAAAGTCACTACTACAAGCGCGCAACTTTCCACGTTTCTCGAAATCAAATTTCAACATTTTGTCCCTAAGTATTTACAGTTAGTTTGACAGCGCAGTGACTCCGAGTGAAATGTTTTATGAACGCGCGTTGTCTGTGCGCTTTCATTCAACTGTTTCCGCTGAAATTGGCTGCCAAGTGCGCTACAACTTCTTGGCCGAGCAGTTTGAGCTCACAGTTTCCTCTCCGTTTCCACTTTTTGCTCGCAAAGGCAACTTAGTTGCATGTGTTGCACGGCTGCCGTGCTGCCAAGCGCACAAAAGCGTCAATCAGCAGCAAATCAGATTGTCACTCATCAGAACTCATACGCCAACACTCTCCTAACATATCTATCTATGTACTTCATGGTGAAGAGCATTTTCTAGCTAAATTTAAGTGTGTCGAGTGTGAAATGGTTGAAGGGAGTGTTTGAGGATCCAATTGGCAATGCGATAAAGTTGCTGCTACGAAACTCAATCAAAATTGAAAGGCGTGAGTTTAACAGTCGAATCAAAGCCGCTTTTGTGGCTTCTTTCGTTGCGCCCGAGCTCCTTGCTTAACGCATATTTGCTGGGATTAGAGGCCTCTAGTCTTGAAAGATATATTTTCATAAAATATGTTCTCATGCTGAAACTCAAAAGCAACATTATGTTACCGGCGTTGTTGTCTTGCATCTATTTCTTCTAGCGTTTTTACAATTCTACTGCTCTGAGTGTGGGCAATGCAATTTCTTTAATGGCACTTAAACAAAGTAAATCAACAGCGATGGAGGAAAGGCAAGGCGCTCAAAAAGAATTCGATGGAAATGAACTTTTTACCAACTGAGTGCTCCACACGTCACCCCTGGCCCCGCCCTCGACGTCCATTGCATGGGTAAATGCTCAGCAATCAATCCGGCACTTGAACGCGCCTCGTCTTTTACAATTATAATGCAAATAAGAAAGGACGAAAGAAAGGCGAGGAAGTTGTATCAAAAGTACACAACAAAGAAGGGGGAGGGGGTGGAGGAGGCAAGGCAAATAATGTTGCAATAAGAAATTGCAATTGCTCAAAGTTGTCTTTGGAAGAAAAATAAAGCAGAACAGATTGGATTCCGATTGTTTCTTGTTGCAAGTAAGTACATGTGGCTGGGTAAACAATGAGAGAAATCAGTTGCCTCCGCTTCGCACCGGCTTCGTGGCAGGCATGCCCTTCTGCAAGGCAAAGCCTTAGAAATTCATGTTTTTTCGGTTTTATTTTCTATCTTTCGCTTGCGATTGTAACGGTAAATATTGCCGGCATATGACAATGCAAATTGAAAGGAAAGCCTAGAAGAGAGCGGAGCGCGTTTCGCTAGTGGAAAGCGATGCAAATTTTATAAGTATGCAACCGATGGGAAATATGTCAAATACAATTGAGGGCTTGAGTTTCTTTCGATTAAAAATTTGCCTGGGCAAACATTCAAATGAGTATAAACTTGATAAACCTGATTGTAAATTCATTGCTCAGTGAATCAATTTGAGTTCGATAAGCAATGTAGCTGCACTCGGTGGTAATTCTTCTTTCAGATAAAGGATGAGGAAACCTAAGCTCAAGTTGTATCTTCTATGACGTTGCTATCTCCATGGACTTAATACGAGCAAAGTAAAGTGCATTGCTTTACACCTTATGCGATTACCCACGGGAACTTCTATAATGTTGCTGGAATCTTTGTTTGTTAGTCCCTACACTTGAGTTGAATAGTCACTTAGACCTCTCCATAGCTGTGTCTTTCGATTCGACTTATATTTATGTTCTAGAGTAGGAATACTCAGGTTTGGTTACTAATATTTGATCCACGGGTGTAAGAGATATGAGAACTTAGTGTTCAAAATACTCAGTTATCTGACAAATAGAAAAAAAAAGTTGTTATTAGATTGGTGATGGAGTTATCATTAGTCGTTACGAACATTTATATGACAGCTCCTTATGTGTTGATGGCCTCAGATTTATCTTTTTACTTATTCTTATTGGAAGAAAATGTTTTATATTTATTACAGTGTTCGTTTATAGATCTCAGGCATACAGTTTCCAAGACCCGTATGCACTTCTAACCTACAATTCGATGTAAACACATAATGGGAAGAGTAACATTAAAGTGGGTTTAGGATACCGTGTGAGGGCACTCAACTAAGTAGTAGAGTTTCTAAAAGTTTTGATAGATTTTGGCTAATTTCTAAGCTAAGCTATAATTCAGATTAGAATTAACAAACAATAGTAAAAGAGTTATATTTTCAAAACAAAAAAATTGCCGATTAACATAATGAAAGGAAAACCAAAGGTAAGAGAGTGTGAAAATTTTGGGAAAAAAAGACATAACCTTCAAAAAATTCTTGTTTTGTGCAAATAATGTATTGGAAAAGAGCTGAAGAAATCATGAAACATTCGAAACTTTTTGAGAAAAACTATGAAGCTCTATGTCACACAACCCTAAATCTTCAAGAGGAAACCGCGCCGCCTATTGGCTGGGGTATACTGCGCCTTTGGACTCGAGGACCCCAACGGGGCATAAGCTCGCTACTTTATTTCTTGCTCGTTTAGTTGTTATTGTTGTAACAGCTTTTGTCTACTCATTCAAAAATACGCTGTTTTTCGTACAACAACAAACCGCCCTTTTAAACCCCCCGCTACGATTAAGCAAATATTAGTGCAATATATCAGTGCAGGTGTCGGCAATCAACATTGGCAACGTTCAGAACTCACTTTCATCCTCGACATCGACGCGGTTCTCCAGCTCCGAAGTGCTCTTCTGTCGGCGCAATAGCTTCTGCTTCGGCTGGCAGCGCGGCAGTTGCGATGCGCAGTCGCCATGAGCGTTCAGTTTGCAAATGCGGCAGCGTAGTCCCTGACGTGTGTGGCCTGCAGGGAAACAAATTTTATTTTAGATCGAGTTGTATGCCTTAGCATAAGTAAGTAATGGTAGTTATATGTGTGCGCATGCGCAATGGCTTACCTCGTAATATTTGTGAGCAGACATCGCAAGCGGTTATCTTCTTGTAGGTATACTCCTGCAGGTGGTGGCTGCCATCCTCGTTAGGGCGCAGCGGCTGTGAGGACGAGCCGGCAGCTCCATTGCGCCTAAATTGTCGAGCAAATCACAAGAGAATAGAAGCAGCATTAGTGAATATATAACATATGTTCGAAAAATATGGACCTCGCAAACGACTGGACAAATGAGTGTGAATAAAGCGATAAACAGATAAAAAGAAATGGAGGACAAAAACGATGAAAAAATTCAATTAAACTAACAAGTTTAGCTTAGAATGAAGGCACTTAACCAATAGTAATCGAGAGCAACATATAATGAAGTCGAAAACGATATAGAATTTAAAAACAACAGGAGCTTGACAAAAGATCCTCAGAAGAGACTCTCATATTTCATAATCACAAGTACAAAATCGAGTATCATTTTTTCTCTACTTTTCATTTTAAGTTGAAAACTTGAAAGCAAGCTAAGCTACGGCTACGCTGTTGGTTGTTTCCATTTCATCCATATGATCACCACAAGGCAAGCCTGGTTCACGAAGCCCCGTAATATGCACTCAGGATACTGAGTTTGCCAAAGAAATGTATTGGCTTTACGAAGTCAAGTTATGAAATCCATTGCACATATTTGTCTTACTTTTAAAAACGGTATGGACTTCAACTTATAAAATATGTGTGCTCTGTTACGTATACGCCATGACACACTTATGTACCAAAGCGGGTGCACGTAAGCTCAGGGTTTTTGCGACGACTGTCGGGCACAGGACGATCGATCAATTAGCTTGCAAAGTGAATGGGGATTTAAAATAACGGATGAGTGAGGAAATAAGAGCCAATCACACACATACAACAATAACAACAATATGAGAATTGCAAACAATAGCAAGTGGAAGCGAAAAAAATGCTGCAAACAGAGACAGCGCGAAATGAAATGAAGCAGTTCCAGGAGCGGCGAAACTCTTCTAGAAACGGCAGCAGCAACAACAGTGGCAATGATAATTGTTAAACTGACAAATTGGCCAGCGAGTGGAAAAAAGTAAAGTGGAAATGTGGCGCGTTGCCACCGGCGCCCGTCCGTGGAGCAGCGCGTCGTATGCTTCCTGAAAGCGTGTAAACGCATCGGTGAATGCGAAATGTCATTTACTTGTATCAGCGTGTGCGTGTGTGTGTGCCAGCGATGTGTTTGCGTGTCATGTTAACAAACAATATCCAATTACTGATTGCCTATCTGCGCTCACACACACATTCACACATATTCACGTATACAAAAAAGTGCAAGTGGCAACAGATCAAGGCATTCGTGTGTGTATTTAAGTATGGCTGTGTGTGTTTGGACGCCCGTCTGCAATTATTGACTCTGCGATGCAGCGTGTTGCGTCTCAAATACATACATACATACATGTATGTAAGTATTGTATATGTGAAACTATGCGTTTACTAAGGCATTGTGCATGCTCCACGCTGATTTTATCCTCCTGACGCCGCAATAATTTTACCAATATTGCCACATATGCACCAAATAAAGACAAAAGAAACGAAGTTGATTGCTTTAGTTTACAATCTTTTGACATTTCCAAAAGATATGATAATAATTTGTTTAAGGACCTAAGGGCAAATTAAATCAGTAGCTTAAGAGTAATGGATTACTAACTAGAAAATAAGACGATCCAGTTAGTATAGAATTGGTTACCTAAAAAATGGACAATGAACAAATGGTTGCAAATTCAGGATTGGCGCMTCAAAGGTTACGCTGGTCGAAAGATTGATCTTGCATTTTACTGTCAACAACTGATGAGATTGAAGCAGGCAATCAGAAAAACGGAAAGAGCTGATCGACAGAAAGGGATGGTCAGTCTTCCATCAGGACAACGCTAGACCACACACATCTTCGATGACTCAGCGGGCTGGGAAGTTTTGATGCATCCACCATATGGCCCTGATCTTACACCATCGGACTACCATTTGTTTCGATCGATGCAGAACTTGCATAATGGAGTAAAGTTGGCTTCAAGAGAAGTCTATGAAAATCAAAAACCTTTTGCACTGATGGAATAAAATCTCTGGCGAGAACATGGCAAAGAGTGGGCGACCAAAACGGTACATATATTCTTCATTAAAATTAATCATAAGTAAAAAATCAGTTTGTTTATTTTTAGCTTAAAATGCCCCTTTAAATTTTATTTGTATATTTCCATGACCGTTATTCGTAAGTAAAGTAATTAAGAATTTAATGCATTTTGTCTTCGGTTGGGAGGCTTTATCGACTTGAGCTATTTGCGAGTTGAATTGAAAATTATATTTTTTTAAGTTTGAACTCATCATGCCATAAAAAGATAATTTAAATGAATTAATGAATTTATTCTCCGAGGCAGTTGTCAATTGCGAATGACAGTTGTTACACAAGTGACACAACATAATTGAATTGATAATTAATTCAATTGAAACAAATTAATTTTGCACCATTAGTTTACACTTGCCAGCTGAACAACTGTAAAATAACTGTTTTCCATATTACACTTCTTGTGCGGAAAATATGCTAGCGGAGAATTCTGAATTTAATATCTCTTTAAAATGAAATGCAAATAACTGCTCATTTGCGCATCCGCCCACATGCACACGCGCCCATCCTCGGGTATAACTGTATTGCGGCAGCGAAGTGTAAAAAATATTTCATTTCACTTTCGCTCAACACCCAAAAGATCTTGTTTTCATTGCCAATTACTTTCATACGCTTCCGCTTACATGAGCAATAACAATTTATTTAACCATAATGCTCGCACACATTCACACACACACACGCAGGCACTGCCGCTGGTGTTATTTACGCTGTGTAAATGTGTGCGTAAAGCAATATTTATTGCACAAACACGCCTGCATATGCGCTGCGCATGTTTGTGCATGTCTGTGCATGTGCACGTGCGCTTGCTTATCATTAATTTGCTGGCATTTTACGCTCCGTGCACCGTGGCGTATGCGCAACCAATTTCGAACGCAGTTTATTCATTTTGCATTACTGCAGACACTCACTCACACACTTACAGGCACCCATGCGCACAAGTACACATACGCGTCCTTCCGTTGCTGACACGTTTTCCATTGTTGCTGCTGCTGTTGTTGCATTGGGCTTTGTACTGCTCATTGTCGGCCTCATAATGTTATTGTTGTTTGTGTTGTTGGTGTTGTTTTTTCTTTATTATTATTGTAATTGTTGCGCGCTCTTGTTGTTATTGTTTGATGTCTCTTCATTTGCATTGTTACCGCAATCTTCATTTCATGTATGCGTTATTGTTGTTGTTGCAAATTCATAACTGTAGTTTTTATCTAGTTAGATGCGCCTTGTCCGCCGCTTTGTTTACACGCCGCTCTCCATTCACAAAGCGCGTTCCTAAACGGGTGCAGCAGCTCGATCTCAGCCGATTATACACACACACACACCCGAGGAACACAAGAGGCACACGTATGCATGTGTGCGTGTGTGAGTTGACGGGCGCTCGGTCATTGGTCCATTTCGGTGAGTCCGTTCGTCTGCGAACGAGTTGTCTAATTGTTGTTGTTGTTTTTTATGTTTCATTGTTGATGTTTGCATTGCATTGTTTGCTCGTTGAATTGGAGCTTCGGCAACGAAATATGAATAAACTGAAACAAACGCTGCCAAATGCGTATTTGCAAACTCATTTACCCAGCGAAAAATGGCGGGACTTGATGTGAGCACGTTCTAGTCCGCAACTAGTACGATGTAGGCCACTTTGTACTGATGGCTTCGACTGAGAATTGGAGAACTTACATTTTTTGTCTCCGTGGAACCTTATTATCACAGAAAAGTGATTTGAGGACTATCATTTGCTCTCCTTATAACACTAACGGCATTTGATGTCGGAACAGACTGTCACCATTTACTCCAACTCGTCAACGAAACTTCTCTATGAAACGAACATGTTGGCATTATAAATGAGCAGTTCAAAGTGTAGTCTTTTCAGTTGAACGTCGACTAATCTCCGACTAGTGGAATGCACTTGCCACCATTTGCACGCCAACACACACACCTAAAGTACTAAACTAACTCGATGTGTACACAAATTCTAAGCGCTTCTAAATTTATTACAAAATTAAATAAATTTATTCGCAAAATGCCAGCCAAACACGCGTTGGTATATAAAATATTCATATGCGTATTTGGATGTATGTGTGAGGCATATGTTGTTTTGATGTCCGTCTGGCTTGTAGCGTATTTACTTGGCCATTCATGCGCGCCTTGTTACCCAGCAATTTGGATATTTATTCTCTGTTTTATCTGCAACTCTCACTTGCCTTGCAACCATAGAGACTGAGCACTTTTAATGAGTCTTAGAGAGAGTGAAATGGAAATTTGAAACATTTAAGGACCCAACTTCTCATGGAACTCATCGCCTTCAAAAAGTTTGAGCATTATTTCTTGGATTCCCAAGTTTCTGTGCAAAGAGAGTGTGAGTCTGAGCTTCTGTGAATGGCGGAAATTTGATATTTTTGCATTATTTATATTAATAAAGTCGATCTATTGCACTTAGAATTGCCATCAATAAATTATCTTGCAGTGCTGATCTCCTTAAGGGAACTAACGAAGTAAGTTTTGGGTTAAACCTCAACTCTACATTGATTACACTTGAGGCTTTGTAGTGAAATTCCAACCATTCGATTGACTAAATGAGGACAGACCTTGAGAACACAAGCTTACCACGATTGAATCAGAATCTACAACGAGGCATTCAGAAATTTTTCGCTAATAATCTCGATCGTTTACCCAATAGCTATTTATAGTTTTGCACGAGCACAGAGGAACTTTTTCCTGCTTTCTACTTGCTCTCGAGCACCAGTCCCCTTGTGGAAACCCCAATCAGGTTGCCATAAAATTTACACGTAAAAATTACAAAAGCAAAACTTCAAGAAACTTCGAAAAACTCAAGAAACTGAAAAGCGAAAATGTAGAAGACTTAAATAAACTTGCAAAATGTTTTGAACGAAAATGCGAAAAAATAAGTAAATACAGTGAAGGAATTATTAGGTATAGTATATGCTTATAAGAGAGATTCCAATATAATTGTAGCAAATTCCTATGGAATTCTAAAGTATAATGGAAACAAGCGACGCTTGTGACGTCGGTTAGCACACACACGTACTACCTACGAACATGAGTTGTACATGAGTCCTGGCTATGAAAAATTCAAGAGAAATACGAAATAATTCAGCATTGGCAAATATGCTCGTCTAAATGTTGTCTAAATAAATATATCCAAGCATAATATGTACAAGAGGTGGGTGTGTTGGAGGAGGAGCAGCTCTTCGTAAGCGATTTGGGGGCGAAGGAGATGCGAGGGTTGGGCGTGGATGTATTTCTACTGAAATATTTTAACATTTTTAATAAATCGCTTTAGTTGGATAAATGGGTAACTGTTAATGTGTGTCTAACTAGAGTGTAGGAGATAAATTCCAACATTACAAACATACTTGCGGTTTTTGTTTTAAGACAACTACTGACATAACTATATACTTTACATACACACAAACTTCCGAAAGGAAAACCAAATGTTGGATGTTTTAATATTTTTAATTCAGAATTATTTGCACGTTGTTGGTAGGAGATGGAGTGGAAATGAACTAGAAGCTTATATACACCAGTGCGGGTCTCTGTCAGTTTAGAATATTTCGAGCTTACCCTGGAACACTTCCTCGCATTGAGATTGAATGTAGCGTTTGCAAAGTTAGTAGAAGTTGATATATAGGTTCCAAAGGGTGGTGCAATTACGGAACATCACAGAAAAAGTAAGGGCTTGAGAGTTTGGCCGAATCCACATCTTGACTCTGATCATTTCATAAACCCCCGGTCGGCGTATAAGAGTAGAAAAATGTGAGTGGGACCCTCAGCTTCTCGGAAGAGTTTAAAAAATTATAAACAGATGTGTCTGATCTGAAATTACTAAGGACAATGTTATATTCGAGTTTCGAAATGTTGGCTTTGCAAAGCGAAGGGCACGTGAAGTGCTTCTCTGCATGTGGCGAAGCTTTTGCTTCGAAGATTTACTGCAGATACGCCCTTCCTGCTCGTAATATTAATTTTTCATTCTATTGAATATGTGGGGCCCGAAATGAGAAGCCATCTGCGATTTATGCAGCATCTATTCGCATAAATCCTTTAAGCAAGCAAAATATATTTCCAAATTCAGTTCTTTGTTTGTTCGCTGTTTGTTGTTGTTTGCGTACAAATGTATGTGCTCATATTGCTCGTATTTGCTTGTGGCAAACAAACAGACAGCTGAAGCAGTCGAGTAAAAAGCAAACGAAAACGCACATGTGTACATATGCATGTGTGTATGTCCTCATGCAGGCGAATAAACAAAAAGCGATGAAAAAATTTTGAAAACTTTTTCGGGAAATGCGAAAACTTTTGTGATTTACTTTTGCTCCTTGGCTTCGGTACTTCTTCATTCTTCTGTCGCGTTGCCCACGCCGCCTGCGCTCGCTCGAGCGAGTCCAACTTTTAAGTGCCACCAACTCTGTGCCACTTTTTCATATTTGCCTTCTGCTTTGTCTTTCGAAACTGGCGCGCTCCGCTGTCCACTCACCGATTTCCGTGAATGTCGCGTTGACTGCGCTCTCACCTCCCCTCTCTCGTACGGAACTTAATATTTATGTTTGCAATTCAACATGTTGGATAATCCGTCTTTCCCCACTCTCGCTTAACGGTTTGGTGTCTGACTCCAAGTTTGAAGCTTTATGGAGTTGTTAAGTCTGCTCCAAAGCATTACAAATAAGAAAGACACGGTATATATTTTGAAAATGGGCTCACCACTTTCGGGCTTTTAGTTCATTGACTTGCGCTTCTAAACAAATATCATAAGCGGAAGGAGAAGGAAAAAAGAAATAATGAAAAAGGTGATGCTTGCAGTAAGGCTCCGCCTTTGTGTGAGGGCAGCTTTAGGGCACGAACATTGGAGACTATGCCAAACAAATGTGGTTTATGAAAGAAACTTTAAATATATATTTCCTAACTTCTGATATTTTTAATTTAATGTGCCGAAAATAGATTTCCAAAGTATTTCAACTAAAGACAGGACTGAAAACTTTCGAAAAGCTAAAAAGGGAGCTTCTACAAACTTGATCTCCTAAAATTAATATTAACTCCCGACTTCCATAAATTTTTAGTCAGACAGAAACTACTTTAAGTTCGAAAAAAAAACTGTAAATACAACTTTCTGCAAATTTTTTGTCTCTCTCTCACTTACTCTCATAACTGACGGAAATGTGTTCAAGTAAATTTGCAGGCAGAACTCAGCGATGTGTTCGATTATCCGTCGCCGCTAGTAAAACACACACCCACACTTACTTATATATTACGTAGGTATGTATATTTATATGCATAAGCAATAATGAAGGCAACAAAGGATCAAAAAGGAGTTTGTCATTTCAATTAAACTATTTCAAGAACTACTATATTTACATGGGTCAAAATTTGGTGGGGGGCTACTGGAACTACTCATTTTCTAAGGTCATACTTCTAACAGCAAATAACTTCGATGTGTGTGAGTGCAAATGTTTTTTTATTTATAAAGTTCAGAAAGTGGGAACAATTCAGGACATTAGACAATACATATGATTATAAAGCAACAACAAATACTTAAGCTTAGGAGGAAATGTTTAGGGGATGGGAGAGAAGTGACCACTCGCACATACAGACATACATATTTACAAAAAGGTGATCGAATTTGGAATTTGGAATTTTAAACTGTGTATATGATCATGGGAGTATCAAAGATCGTGTCAACCAATATTCCGGGAAGCATGCGTTATGAGTGCATCTCACACACCTCACACACAGGCACACACAGGTGCATGATTGATGGAGTTGTGTGCACGTCAAGGAAACAGAAATGATACTTGCAATAGGTTACAGAGTAGCTTCCTACTTCATCAACGAAAACTCTGGAAAATTGTGCATTTCATATATTTTGTTGTTTGTTTCATTACCTTAAGGTCAAGACAGTTGAGACGGCGTGATACATTTGATTTGGACGTGGTTGACTGGGTGGAGAGGTTTTGCAATAAACGATTTGCCGTATGGATATTTGATTTGTTTGTTTTGATTTTTTTAGAATTTTGTGTGATTTCGCATGACAAAGTTATTTCAGAAACGTTTTTGTTGATTTTGATTTGATTTGCGGTTCGGTTTAGGCAATGACAAAATGTATGCAACAAAATAATTGGATTATTCGATGTGTTAAATTAATTGTGAATTAATTGCGCAATAAAAGTATAAGCCAATGGCAATTAAGGTTATATGCTAAAATTATTCTATTTTGTGAATAATAAGAGTTTATAAAATATTCTAACTATATGGCTATAGATATTTTACCAAATATTTTTTAAAACTTTTATTTTAAACATTATTTATATTTATTGCTTAACTGCTAACCATAGTTTTATTTTAGGAACTTATTGCTAACCGAATGCTATGGGTATTGCTAACGGAATGTTATGGGAAGTTATATTGGGTAGTCGAAAAAGTATTTTCGTATTTCTATTCAAACTTCAACTTATTTTTTTATATTTATGCTAATAAATCTCAGCTTTCCAACACTGTGTAGAATGACACAAAGTGATTTATTGCACTGGAGATATACGACTGCAACGACATCTACAGTACCCCGCCAACCCATTGGAAACAGGGTAAATACCCAAAACGCTATCGCTCCACTTTTAAAAGATAAAAGTACATCCTACAGAAAAATAATAAAAAAAAATTGGAATGAGTGAAGCTACTGTTACTCGAGTAGCGAAAATTGTGCACGCATTCAAATATTGCATGGTGATAACTCAAACTTCATCAGAACTACACAAAGGTGGATTGAAACAAGGTAAACATAAAAAGTTATGAATGTCAACTATTCAACATGACTTCTCCTTAACAAATATTAACTTTAGCGACGAAGGCCGGCTAGAAGCAGTGACAGAAATCATTCAATTTTTGCGTCGTAGACCGTGTGAACGTTATGTGGTACAGAACTGCATTCGAACAACGGTAAAATATCCCCCCAATGTAATGACTTAGAGCTGCATATTGTTTTTGGAGGTCCTGGACCAATTTATTTTGTTGAGGGAACGATGACTAGTGAGCAGTACACCAATGTACTTCGAGATGGTTTTGTACTGTTGAACGACCCTTAAATCGAAGGTATATTCCCGAAAAAACCCCACAATAGCCCCACTCAAAGATAACATAAAGGATGCGTGCTAAATGAACCGGATTTAAAAATAATGATGATATTTGTTTGAATCGTTTGCCTCCAATAGTGAAGGCTGTTAATAAAAACAAAGGTTTGCCAATCAAATACTAAAAAAATTTTAGATTTCTCAATTTTATGAAAAGATGGTATTTCAAATAAATATTTTACAAAAAATTGCATTCACGCATCGTACCAACTTTTGGTTTATTTGACTCTGAACGCAAAACTGTATGAATAGTTGTTCCTGTTTCTAATTTGTTTGGCGGGGTACTGTATTAGCAAAATACGAAAAAACTTCTTCGACTACCCAATACTTTCTGGTTTAAAGCTTTTGTCACAAATATAAAGTTGATTTTTAATAACGCCTCGTGTATTTCAAAAAGTTATCTTCTTACTTTTACCATATTTTTAGTATGAGATCTTTCGGAACAAATTTGCGTTGTCCGAAGCCAATAAATTTACAAATTTGTGAAAATGAAACAATAATAAAAAATGTCCGCTAATTGCTTAATGAAAAATATCAAAAAAACCCATACTAGATACATGGAAAACGAAATTTGATACTGGAACACTTTAAAGAAGCAAAGATCAATTTGAGAAATAAATATCATAATCACAATAAATATTAACCCGTTAAAATTCAGTTGGATTATGTCTATGCTGCTTTTGAGAGACTACGGCACGAAAATATTCGCACTATTTGCATTTCCAACACTGCACTTGGGTTAATCATTTATTATTTAGAATGAGTGGAATTATTATTTTAGTTCGCAGCCAAACACAGACCGCTTCGATAATGTGTGAATGCAAATGAGGCTCGCACGCTCAGTGCGAAATGATTGCCATGCAAGCAGCGCTGCATTCGCAGCACCCTAATTACACACGTATGCACTTAATTGCTGTTCTATTTGTTGTTGTTTCGTTATTTGGTTGTTTAAGCTGAGCTTAGCGGCAAATCCAGCGTTTCGAACATTTCGCGATTACACCGATCCACTCAACTCAGTGCCACTAATAAAACGTAATTAAAAGTGAAAGTACACAAGTAAGTCAATTAGCTAACGGTGCTTAAGTGAATGCAATGGTTGCTGCTTTATTAGCTGACCTCTCACACGACTCCTACACATACATATCTGCATGCCACGGGTGGCGTGTGACTTGTGACCTCAAGCCATAATCACCAAATCGTCACACGTCGGGTCGCTCTGCATATATTTGGCTCGTTAGGGCGGCGCCTTCTAAGTGCCACAAGGTCGATTCTAATAAATTTGCTGAATGGAGACTCCGTGAGGCGTAATGACATTCTGCTAACCGCGTAACTTTGCAAGTCAAAAACTTTTCCAGCACAAAAACTTCTGATTTCAAACCAAGACATTACATAATGATTTGTTTGAGCAGTTAGTATGCACCCTAATGTGTGCAAAGGCAAGGTAAGCTTTCGATGTTGTTGCAAATTTAAGCCACAACAACACAGCACTTACTTATGCATGCAATGTGACACGCAAGGCAATTTGTCACTTGGGTTTTGCCGGGTTTTCCTGCCGTACATGTAACATTTCGCGCGTTCGCCGCACAGCCGCAGAGCCGCGGCCCAACGTCCGACTGTACTTACGGCGCAGCGCCGTTGCTTGACCTTAAACCGCACGCGGGCAGCTGATTTAGTCAATTGTTCGCGTGAATTTCAACCACCAAAAACAACATTAGCCATGCCACACTTGTGTGTGTGTGTAGAGATGGTGATGTTGTTGGTTCCGAATGCACACATCCACACACACTTAGGGAGAAAAATGAGCAAAGGTTTTTATTGTTTATCGTTTTTCCGCTGAAAAATAGAAGACACGCGACACGCGAGTTTCATTCATGCGAAAAAATCGCTGATTCGGCCGAATCGTGGGCACCGCGTTTTCAGGTTTTTCAGATGATGGCATATGCGAGCTTTACCGCGGTATTTGTGGCTTTAGCGAATGCCCGAAATTCTCCGGCGGAATTTATCACCCACAAAAGTTTGCGTAATTTTTGTCTGGCATATTTTTAAGAACTATTTTTCGGAAAATTCAAAATTGAAAGCAACTATATCCTTATTCCCTTCGATATGCAAAGCGTTTATTACCTGGTATATGTGGCCACACGACTAGCGCAATTATTATTATCTGAGGCAAGGAGACAACTAATACATGAAAGTAATTTGCCTCTGCTCTCCGGGGTCGAGAGATCTGCTTTGATTTGAAAACTGCCACAACTAGCAGATGCCAAAAGCGAAAATGCATCAATTTTGAGCAAATTTCATAGCCAAGCAATCGATGATGATAAAGGAGTCATGTCCTGCAGATGCCCGAGCAAACGCTTGCCAACTTGCTGTCGAATCACAAAAAACGGCAAAAGTTGCTCAAAACCTGAAAGCTGCGGTCGGTTGAAGCGCAAAAGCAAAAGCAAAACACTGCACGGCTGTGGGGATGGACGGACAGGAAAAGGTCAGATGTGGGCCAGAGTTTGCAAGCAATTTTTTTGCCAAAGTGAAAGGCTCTCCGCACACCCGCCTGCTGCAGAGCAGTGCGCAAAACAAACTTATTTGAATTTCAATCGCCAAAGCGATGCCGCCGCAAACAACCGCACGCTTCTCATTTGGCGCTGCGGCGGCGCGGCGAGGCGGCAAAGCAACCGCATTGAACTACTCATTAGTTAAATGTAACATTTGCAACATTTCCTCAACATTGGCCGCATTTCGCCCGCTGGCCGCTGTCCTCCCGCTCCTGCGCTCGCCGCTTAAAAACGGAGTGCCGAGCAATTGATGGCTTGTGTCGGAGGCAGGAAGCGGGAGGAGTGGCGCGGCATTAAATATTTACGGCGACGCGGATTAAATGGCGAACCCGCAGCGCGCCGTGTGCAATTGCAATAAGCGGGAATTTGCAAAGCGAAAACAGTAATAACAACAACAATGCGAGCAAGACTGGTTGTGTGTGTGTGTGTGTCTATGCCTGTAACAACCAAGGCGATTTCAATATTTTCCACATTTTGCCACATATTTAGCATCTGCCACAGTCACAGAGTTGGCGGCAACACGGCTGGTTTTCATTGTTGCAGATAGCTGCTGATGTCGTTTGACAGGATAGCGCCGCATACCAAATGCACTCGACACAAAAGCGACATGTTTCGTTGAGCGCCGGCAATCAGCGTTTTCATTGAACATTTTACTTTTTCTCTGCTCTGCTTTGATTTGCTTGCTTGGAAGCGGTAATATCTCAGCCACGCGGGCAGCGGCGCTGCTATTTGATGTGCTCAATGAAAGGCGCTGTTTACTGGTCAGCTCTTCCAACACAGCTCTTCCAACACGCGCACACTCCAGTACCGGCCGACTCCGCGCCACTTGGCATACTTCCGGGCGTTCAATGCGCCCACGAACACACTCGTCAATAGATCGCGGTGGCGACAGTGCTGTTGGCGGCGACGCTGAAAAATAATAATTTTCCATTGCAAATTTTACATCTCAATGATTACATAAGGCAAAGCAGCTCAGTAAATACATATGACCGACAGACACATGCCGCATGCCTCATATGCATGTGTGAGTTTTCCCTCTGTCGGTGCCCGTTTTGGTTGTTGGCTTCCCGTCTATCGATATGCCGTCACAGCTCTTCCTTTTTTCCTTTTCAAGGCCCAACTTGATGTGTAAGCGCAAAGTTTCGCAAATGAGAGAGTTCCAGTGCACTTGTGTGTGTGAATGTGTCGGCTGTGTGCAGCTCGGTATTTGTGTGAAGCATATGAATTTTTAAATTTTTTGCGGCAATTCTATTTTCATGTAACATTTGCTGTTTTATTTCCATTTTATTTTTATTTTTTTGTTTGCGTCCCGTTATGAAGCTGGCATTTTGAAATTCCCTGACGCGGCGCCAAACGGCCGCAATCAGTGCGAGTGCTCATCGGCCGTTTGGGGAAATCATTTAGTGTGAAATGAAAGTGTGCTCGGACTCCCCGCGCCACCCTGTGCCGGAGTGTGTGCCGGCTGCGGTCGCTACTGCTGATGTTGCAGCTCTGTGCCACAAACTTTTAGACAGCAATTTGCACTCGGTAAACTACTGAAATATGCAGCTGCCTGAATAATTTCCAATTTTTCTACAGAGTAGACAATTTTTATCTATTTTGTGGGCTTAGTTCATTTTTAACGAGCAACCGAGCGTGCAAACTTTTTTGCAGGCGGCATTTGGTTGCACCACTTTGATTCTTATAGTTACTCATTTAATTGTCTATCCAGCGTTGGATTCAGAGTGAAGCGCAGCCTCAGAGTAAAGTTTCTTGTTGATAGTCGAAATAATAACTATGAAGGGAGCATTCTTGACTTATATTGGCTAATCGGAAAAGTCTTTTCGTATTTTTAATCAAATCTAAAATTTTGTTATTTTAATTTTCTTTTGGTTAAATGAAGCTTCAAATCTCACCTTTCCAATACTATATGATTTGACACAATGTGGTTGTTAGCACTGGAGATATGCGACCGCAACGACATCTTTGACAAAATACGAAACGACATTTTCGACTACGCACTATGCATGTGAGTTTAAAACAAAAAGGAAATTTAATGTGAACGTCCAGCTTGTTATCAGCGAGCTGACCAATGAGCTTTTTGTAAGTAGCTCATTTTTTAATTACAATATATGTACATTATTATACGCGGTTACATACTTAAGTGTCGAAATTCATAGTTAACTTAAAGCTTCCTAGACCTACAGAGGTGTTCTTATAGCTAAGTACAAATACACAAGTCTTAACTAAAAATAAATATACTAGAAATGTGCACCATATTCTGAAAGCTGTCTCTTATAATTATATAAGACTTTAATGTGATCTGACTTAATCTAGGAATGCAAGTGAGAAAAGAGAGCTTTCGCTCTTGCTCTCTCAGAGTGCTTGTGAAGTGTATTTTGGAGGCACAGAGAGAGGGAGAGATCAATAGTTAAACTCACCTATCGGCGGGTGCTGAACCGGAAGCCGGCTTTAGGCTTCTAAATGCTTTCAGCCACTTTGTTTTCATCGATGGCGCGGTCGCGGCTGAAAGTTTACGCTCGGCGCGTGGCGAACCCGGATCAACTTTGCTCGCGTACAACTCTTTCTGCAAGTAGAAAAGAAAATTATTCAATTAATTGCGGTCGGTGTGGATAGTATTTTTTGAATACACCAAAAAGCACGCAAAAAATATCGACTTTTGTTCACTGCTCAACACTTTTACCAGAGAATGTTTGAATGAAGCAGTTTTTTTTAACTCAGATTGTTTCTTAATTATGGTGTTTAGTAGCCAGAGCTCGACTGACAACATTGCTTTCGGACGTTGACATGCACAAGCTGTAGTTCGCACATCCTCTTCAGAAATTAACATCGCTAGTTACTTTTCTATTCCAGCTCCACCTTAAACTGTTCGCTAAACCTTTTCTTAACATACCACTATAAGTTCTCCTCGTTAATAATACAACAAATTCAACCATTGTATAGCCATAATGAATCGGCGATGATCGCGTTCCAACCGAAAATTATTAAATTGAGTTGAAAAATCTATGATTGCCCCCAATTGCAGTACATTATTTAATATATGTATGTGTGTATCTGAAATTACACTGGTGTGCAAAACTGACAGTGAGCAACCTAATTTCTCATGATGCACCAACACAGCGTTTAATATCCTGCCGCCGAGTTGACGGCTGACTGAGCGCAGAAAAATAACTGTGAAATAATTTGAGAGGAAATAAAATTAATAATACACTTAGTCCGCAAAGCAGAGCTTGCAAACCCATCTGACAGCGGCATGAGTGTGTTGCAATGCGCTACTAGGTCGTGGAAAGAGGCCCAAGGGGATATGACACGTCACAACAGAATTGACAGCAGACAGCTGATGAAAATGAACGGAAGTAACAAACTGCCCGACTGACGAATACTTAGCGGGGCATTTCACATGGGCTCGGAACACCTGGCAAACAGGCGGACATGTCAAGCAAGTAAAAGTCAAAATCATTGAAGAACCGCAGGCGCTGGAAGAGAAGTGAAGCGCAGCAGTGTGTTTTATAGTCTGTAAATTTTCACGGCACTTAAGTCACACCACATTTCCTTTAATTGGCTTGCGTTTATATGCACATATTTACAGCGCCGGCGCCGGTTGTGACTTTAGCTGATATCAGATAACTTCAGTTTTCTTGCTCGAAGACGAAGTTACTTGGTGCTTTTAATAGTTTCAGTTTTTCTTGATAGTCTGGAGTAGCTCGAAAATTTACTAGGAGTTAATGAGTACTTGGATGTCCTTAATTTATTGCTTATAGGCGAACATCTCGAAAACACGCAGTACAGATTTTGTAAAAGCTGAAATCTTTGAAAAATCACTGAAAGTTTTGATGATGTGTCGATTTCCAAGGTTTTCATTGTTCACTATTGTCGATGCTGCAAAATTCTCCCACCTAAAGCGCTTTGAACTCTCCTTTTGGGCTCGGTGCTTGCTGACAAAGCCCCATTTGATTTGCTCAGCAAATATTGGAAATTCATCAGAACCCGCCAGCCAGCTGCCATCTAACCACAATACTCAAATTCAATACCTTTCCATGCGAATGCATTCGATTGTCTATTGGTGTGGTAAATTCCATTACATTCCACACCATTCCCGACCGCACCGGCTTCGTGCCATCGCCCTGAACATATCGACGCCTCAATGCGGGCTCCATGGGGCGACCGGTAGCTCGCTCGCTCTCGAGCTTCACCGCAGTGAGCATTTTTGCGCACGGAAATTGAAAAGGTGGTCAAGTGAAAATAATTTGGTTACATTACGAATTCAATCAACTGCAAATGTCGCAATCACCAGTGTATGGTTTGCACTGCATCGAATTTGTGTGTGTATGTGTGTGGGAGTGTCGTTCATGCGGCTGCTGGGTGTGCGCTGGTGAATGAGTGGGTGTGTTCAGCGTGTTGGACCACTCTCATACTGAGCGGAATTTCATGGAGCAGGAATTACTGGCATTGCCGACACTTAAAGCGCTTTCCAATTCACTGAATTGTTGGCGCTTGCAGCAAGTGCCTAACCTCAAAAGCTGCTATAGATAATGTTAACACTCATCTGGGCTTTGTTGTATCGTGTTAGTTTGGCACTGCAGTCATATACTTGTCAATTACTGATTCTGGATTTCAAACTATCTCGTTTTTCAAATAAAGGCCCTAATGGTTGATGATCTCTAATAGAAGTGAAAAATCGCTTTGAAAAGTGCGACCTTCAGTTCTATTAAATTCCATACCCAAATCTTATCATCACGAAGTGAATAAAATACCTCAAAATGTTGGCAAAGTACTTTTGTTGTTGTATCTAAAGCGTTATTTGCGGTGCCGGAAGCCGCGACTTCATTGTGCTTGTCGGCGTTTAATGACTGTTGTTATGCGCTTCCCACAAACATTAGAAGGAAAAGTTTTCGCTCACAAATAGCCGTACCCACACACACACACAAAAGAGCTTCGGGCGGAAGAGATGTCTTAAAGCCATAAAAAGAAAGCAAGCCGCGAAAACAATTGTGCAGTCTGCTCGAGAAGGCAGAGGCGTCGCGCGGCGGCACGACGAGAGTTTACCTTCGCATTTGCTGCTCGACTGCACAGCTAAAGACGCTTATCTTCGCAGCAAATTAAGTCGAGCGATTTACGCGCCGCTGTGTATGTAGACAAAGGCGCGCCAACACACACACACAATAAATATGGGAATGTGAGCAGAAATGCACAGACGCTGATATTTAGCCACGCAGAAGTATTTACGAATGCCGAGAAATGCGATTAGCGTTTCTTCCCAACTTTTATTTGCTTTTTCTTCAGTCAGGTTACGTATTGGCTGCGGCGTTGCGCGCAGAAAGTGTGCGGGGGAAAAGGGTGGTTGGGCTTGTCTGACTCCCCGCATTCGCCGCCGTCGATTTGCTGGTATTTTGTTGACTTCACTTGCTTTTGTTGCTGTTGTTGTAGCGCCTCAGCCACAGTTTTTATGCGAGATTACGACATAATTTGCATTCATGATGTCGGCTTAATTGCCGCAATTAGGCGCTGCGTTATGTTTTTATGGCGCGGCAAACAGCTCACACGACGCCTCCTGGCCCCCTTGGCTCCCTTAGCGCCTTCACTGTGTCGCGCGTTTGCCAAATGCGATGCTTACGATGTGGAAAACGCGCTGATAAACTTAATTGGCGTGCGTGGCGTATGAGTAACATTTAGACCGTGGCGCGCGCACATACACCACCGCATACACACCCCCACGCATGCATGAACATATTTCTCTGGTTAATTGGAAACATGATTAAATTTTGATTACAGATATGCACTACATATTCATGCGCCGTCAGTTGCAAGTGTCAGCTAAATGTTGCAGCATGCGCCCTTATTTGTATGCACTTAAATATTAACACTGTTTCACTTGTCATGCCAACTTAATTAATTAAATAAATTAAATAAATTTAAATATTAACAGGATCTCGAACTGGCAGCCAGGCAGCCAGTGGCCATGTCGCCGCAAACAACACGTTTTGTGGCATTAGGCAGCTCATTTGTTGCAATTAGTCGACAAGTGTCAAAGCCACGCGCCACACAATATAATTAATATTTAACTAGCACTGAACTCCACCACACCACACCATAGCATGGTTCATCGGTTCCACCAGACGCTGGTGGCGGACTGATGGCAGTGGCGAGTTTAATCGCGAAGGCAATAAATGTCAACTAAAATGCATTGGAAATTATGTTTTTCGGTGCTTTAATCAACCGCGCCGATAAGGCTTGAAGTTTTGCTTTCCGAAAGCAGAAAGGCGTTGCTCGCCGACTAATAGGAATATTTGCTTGAGTTTTAAAGGTTCAGAGCGCGAATTTATTAACTCTCCTCTGCCCATTTTGATTGAAATAGAAAGACGATTTGTACAACTACACAGAAATCGTCCTTCCACCAGTATTGGAAGAACCATAATAAAGACGCAGATGTTCATGTTTAGAGGCTCCCAAAGAACAGCCAAGGAAACACTCTGAAAGACAGTGGGACTTTTTGAGAAGAAAATTGTTAAAAAAATCGTGCAGATATTTTCAAATAAATACAGTTTTAGATGACGCACACTAGTTTGAGTGTAACTCTCATTTGCAAGCTCGCTCCCTCACGTTGTTGCCATTTGAAATTGAGTTCTATGCCTCCTGGACATTCACAACATCAATCATTGAAATGCGCCATGTTCCGCAAGTGGGCTGGCACATTCGTGATTGCATTTTGGCTGGGGCTTTTCATTCACATGCCACAGCTCCACGAGTGCTTAGCATGGTTCTCAGGACTGCGTGAGAGACAGACCGCTTGTCAGCTGCGCATTTGAAATGGGAGACGCGTATGTACCTGCATATTAGATAAATATTTAAGCAGTGTATACACATGCACTCACATCCCTGCTTATTATCTAAAATATCTAATTACTTTTCCGACTGAGTGCCAGTCAGATTCTTGCATTGTCGCCAGCATCTGCAGAGCCGTGTTCTGAATGTCCTTAACGACTGGAGCTGTAGCTCGTGGCAAGCGCTGTTGCTCATATTGCTTTTGTATATTAATTTTCGGAATTAATTTACCTTGCAGCTCCTCGCTAGTCCCACACCCTCCAACGCTCCTACAACCTCCACACACATGCATGTAGTGGGCCCATAATATGTTAGTTATGTTGCCGGCTGGGAAAACTTCGTATCTGCGCGTTGCAGTACTGGCCTAGTTATTATTTATTGTCGCCTGTGGCTCCTTGAAAGCGGCACAATCAGCCAGCCAGCCACCTAGCCAACTCTGTGCATTTGTGCCACCATAACGCTGCGGTTTAATGAAGGAAATTATGCGATGGATGCAATGAATAAGCGTTTGCGCCGCACTCGTACGTGTGTGTGAGGGTGTGCATGTGGTGGTTGTGGTGTGTGCATAATGAATGAATTAAGGCGAATATAATCTTATGCTTACGACTGCGCTGTGAATTTTCTGGTAATGACTGGATTATTAAATGTAAGATGCGCCGTCACAATGTATTATCTTAAGTTAGACAAATGGAGCGTGGCCACCAGTTTGCAGTTAGGAAATAGCTTTGGAAATCCAAAACTGCTCTTGTCTATTGTATTTCAGTTTAGAAAATCACTCTTAAGAATCGCAATGAAATTTTTGCTTATAAACCTCATTTGGCATTCATTAAGTTACTATCTATGAAATTATTATATATTTGTATTAAGAAAAGCCGACTTATTTAAATCGAGTTAGGGTAACCGTATACTCAAAGAGACCTATCTTCGCTTAGAAAAGTATGAGGACAGGTTTCGGATGTGTTCAGTTTTGCTTCGATAGAAGAATTATTAAACTATAATTATTTCTTGCAAGTAAGACGAGGATTCTCCGAAATGATGTTTTATACCAAAATCGATCTAGTGCTCCATCTGATGTGGAATTTATCTTCAAAGATGATCGGCTCGTGAAAATAGTTGAATTGATGGCGAACAAATTACAGCTTTTGAAACGGATTTAAAGTTTAACTATCTGATCAGTTTAGAGTCGGTCTGGTTCGTTTAAACTGCATGCCCAAACCAAATCAATACTTTTTTTTTTGCAATTTTCTCAGATTTCTAATCCTTTGTATATATTAGTGTGAAGTTTGATCTGCATCCGAAAATTAGTGCGTGTTTGGCAGCTGTTTGTTTACAGTGCAAAATTTTGTCTGGGGACTGTTACCCGAGAAAGAAATTGGACTACGAGTTTGTGTTTCCAATGGAACCATGTCCACGGAGTGCGTAAATGTCTTGGGTAGTCTACTTAATCACAAATACAAGACTATCAGTGTCACAAAAGCATTCACTTAAATGAAAAATTAGTTTAAGCGTTGGAATGCTCGTATTGGTTAAAACGTTGCATGTGTGAAGGTGATAGCCAAGATTTGCTTTAAAATACGTGAAATTTTATTTTCCAAAATCAAAAGTATTTTCAGAAAACTTGGGACAGTTTCTTCTCTCTGCAGGTAACAAAAATATTGCAAATAGTCAGGCCAGGAGTAGCATTTCGTGTTGTAAACTTAAATTTTATTTGAAGCTCTCGGAGTCTTTCGTTTAATTATTGTTTTGCTTGCAATGTTTTTTGATACCGTTAGCTGTTCTCGCCTCGTTCGTTCTCGCTTTAAGGTGGCCGCTCGCGTCGCGCACCTTGTCCCCTTTTCCGCCAGCCATATTTATTAGAAACTTAGTAGCACAGCCCTTTTGTTGCTCTTACAACTTAATCTGCCGCACACACACACACACACACACACATACAGATGCGGGGGAGACTTGTGTTTACATTGCAGCAAGCGCATCCAACGTTAGTGCGCCTTCAAGTTCATTCATTACCAACTTTATACGAATTGCCTTTGTTGATATTTTACCGTTTTACTTTGACTGCTCTTTCTTCCGCTTGGTCCATTAACCCACAGATATGTACATATGTCTGTGTGTGTGGACATTATCAAATGTGAGTGAACATGAGACCGTTAACTTTACAATGAAATCCAAAAGGTAAACAATAAAAAAGGCTAAAAGGGACCGTAGTCGTAGGTGGGGTGGTGCTCCGGTAGATAGCGCGTACCCCGCACAAATATGCCCAGCGAACGGGTGAAGGGAAATAAATAAAGAAACCGTTATAGTTTCCCCAGTTGCATTTGTCTTTATGCATGTAGGTCAAGGGGCAGGTGACGGATGGCGCAGTTGAGTGATTTCCTGGTCGCTGGGCGACAAACTGCCGGTTGGTCCCCACAGGTTAGTGGCAGGTGCCGCCATGGTATTTTTATATTGGCAGCTGTAACAATGTTATGCTTCGCACATAGAAAAACAAGGACGGGCGCCTTTTAGCAGCGATCGCTTACACTGTATTACGTCATAACGATTAAATGCGATTTCATTTCTTATTTACCGTTATTTATGTGCGCGGATTCATGTGACAGCAAACAGTTTTTAATGCATCACACGGGCGCAGTGACAGACATTTGTTATGACACTAACAGCGCTTCAACGTCAGCTTGTCAGTTTGTCAGCAGTGAGCTTGTCGGCGCAGCTATTGTTGTTACCGTTATTAGCGCGCTTTTGTCAGCAACGCCGCTGATGCCATCGAATAAACGTCGCTGTTATTGTTTGTTGTTGCGTGTTTCCAATTCGTTGTTTTGCGCTTGTTTAAACTTTCAGTGCTCGTGATTTTGATTACTCTTGCTCGCTTGCGACTACAAGCTCATGCATGCATAATGATTATGGCTGTCACCGTTATTGCAGCTCATCATTGTTGGCTTCTGTCGGCGGCAATCAGTGGCAGGCGCTCCTCGCCAGACTGCCGCTGCTCTTTACGGACTGACGTGGCAGCACCCACTTGCCACAGTTGCTAGGCATAAAAATGAACGGTTCGTCAGCACAGTGCCTGTCAGTCAGTTAGCATCGCAAGTGGATGTAATGGAAGTGATGTGAAATGAAATTTAGTTTTATTCTAATTTCCACTCTGCACTAATTGCACTCAGGACTCATTTGTAGGCAGTTACGTTGATAGGTGCACGATGTACACTCGTGTGTGGAAATACTGCCCTATACGAGGTCATTTGTTCGCCATTATCTTGAGTATAAGTTATAGTTGGTTATCCCTTTTGTACTGCTAGAGGCGGCCAAAAGGTGTTGTGGCGTTACGTCTTTGGTTTATACTGGGTAGTCGAAGAAGTATTTTCGTATTTTGTGAGTAGATGTCGTTGCAGTCACATAACTCCAGAACTATCGATGAAATTGTGTCATATAGTGTTGGGAAGGTGAGATTTTAAGCTTACAAATATGCCAAAAGTCTATGTCGAACCCGAGTAAAAAAGTGTGAGGCGAGCTTTTTAAGAATTTCGAAATTTAAAACTGTATTTCACTCTATGCCGTCAAGAGCATGTTGAGCAGCCGCGCGGTCGTGTTGTCCACAAACAACTTGAGCACCGAACTCCCCCCTCTCAGCCCAATTACGCTAGTTTTGAAGCAAGCATTCGGTCGTTGAGGCGCCAATACATTTGCTCTGACAATTCAATTTCACGCTCCACAAATTAAAATAAATTTATTATATATTTTTCTAAGGACTTTTATTTTCCTTTGCGTTTGACTTCGTTGTCCCTGTCATCGCTACTGAGGCCACTTTGCCCGATATGGCGTGTAATTAACATGCACTTTTATATGGCACATCGTGGGGATGCAGCAATACCCAGTGAGAAAATCGGTTGCTCAGGCGGCGACCTTGACTAAGTCGTGAGGATTGAGTTAGCAAATATTTTTGAAAGTTATTTTTCAAATCAAAAATTTTTCTTTTCATTCAAAACGAAAACGAATATGTAGCTCGAACTGAGCTGGTATTTTCTGCTGCGCAGTTCTCTTATAGAGCCGATAATCTAAAGCTCTCAATGCCACTTTAAAGTCTATGGTAACCGATGTTTTGGTTACTCCATTTAAATACCAGTTAAATTGCTTGCTCAATTGTCCTTTCAGGTTCTATCATTTTGCGCGGAGGCTTCCCACTCGCTCCTTGCTTGATGGGGCTTCGATAAGTTGCGCTCCGCTCACATGCGAGTATTTATTTGTGTGTCATGTGCAGCGAGTCGAGCGTGAACACAGACCGATTGCCAAGTCAAATTGATGCATTCGAGTGCAACTGCTGATTTGCAATGCTTTTACATACTTGCTTTCTCTGCTGCTGTTGTTGTTTTATGTGTTCTGTATGGCAAATATTAAGTTTGTTTGACTTGCAGTGAAGTGTAATAGCAACATTTATTTTCATTGCAGTCCTCTGCCGGCCTGCCACTCCTTCACCTGGCAGTTGGCAAGGCACTGTTTGAGTTTGTGCTAATGTGCGAGTGTGTGTGTGATGTGTTGGTGTGTGGCGTGTATTATGTGATGCACTTCCTATGCTGCACTTGCATGTTTTAATCTGCACGTAAAACTTTCCGGGCATTCCTTCCTGCCAACTTCGAGTCGAATGAAGCGAATGTAAAAGAGCACACACACGCAAGCATTAGCAACAGCTTGCATGTAGGTGTGAGTGTGGGACTCGTCCATGTGTGTGTTGAAAATCTGCCACATGTGGCAACTAAAACAATATTTTGATCCGCAATCGGCTTGCCATATGCATAATCACATACTTGCACACCGACACACCAATGCACCCTCGCACATACACCAAGAGACCCATACACCATGTTAGAGTGGCCAAGTGGGTCAGGAGCAGTTAATCGGTGCGTCGGTAGGCGGTGAAAAGTGATGAAGGGATGGTATGTGTATTTGCGTGTGCGAGTATGTGGATGCAGCAAGGCAGTGTGCTGGTGTGGGTGGGCTTCAGGTGGCGCTCGTTGCGCTCGGTGGTTGGAGTACGAGCAATCAGGCGGATTAAAAGCTGAGCAGCTATACAGACACTTGATTATTGTTATTATAAGTTAATCCCGGTTATGAATATGCAATTGTAGTGCCAAGGCGAAACAGAAACAGAAACAGAAACGGAAACAGAAAAATTATTGCAAAATGTTACAAGTCACTCAAACGTCGGGTTGACCTGGATTCTCTGTGAAAATGAGTTTTCATGTTGTTCAGCATTGCGTGCGGTCTCGTCATCACGAACACACTTGGAAAAGCCAGGACCAGAACCATAGCAGCACTCGTTCGCTAATGGCGAGCAGCTGCTAATTTAAATAATTTATTGGAAAGGATTACTGTCTTTCGAACACCTGTGTGCGAGCTCCTAAGTAATACAAAAGGAGCTTAAGTGTGAAAGGCGTCGGTATTTTCCGAGTAAATTGCATTTTGAATAAATTTTGGTCTTTCTTTATTTTGGCGCTGTCGCTAATAACCGTTAGTTATCCCAATTTCAATTAATGCTTGCAGATAACTGTGCTACTTAGGGCACACACACACGCGCACAACAACAACAACTATAGTGTGGCACACATGTGGCGCTAAAAGTGCCAATTCAACCGAAATTCCTCGCCAGCTCACCGAGCTCCTTATCAGTAAGTGCAGCGACCGTGTGGTTGCATTAAGTCGATTGCTGCTCCGATTTGCGGCACATCGCCCTCTAAGCCAACTATTTGTGCAGCCATGGAGCCATCAGCACATTACGGAATACAAGGCTCTTTATGCTGACGCTTTCGTTGTTCGCAGGGTGTTAAAACTTTAATCAGATTTCGGTTCACATTTCTATGTCGACGGCATTATGGTCTCCTTATGTTTGCATACATCGTGTTGGACCAGCATGCATTAGTGTTGGTGTTGCTATGTGTGTCGCCGTTGTACTGAAGCCGCCTCTCTTCAGCATTCCAGTAGGTGTCAGCCAATAACTATTAGAACACATATGGGTTAATGAAAGTTTGTTTGTCTTCTGAGCGCACACTGGTACAACCACACACACATATGATATATACATATAGTATATATTTGATAATGTTGAGCCAGTGATGGCTGGTAGGGCGAAATCGTCCCAGTCAAAATAAGACTTAGTGAAACAGTCTGGGAGAGCATAGCTGCTCATAAGCATTCAACAGCACTATTTTCCTCTGTCTCTTTGCACTAGTGTGGCTGTTATTTTTTTTTTTTTGGACCGTAACTCATCACGTACCCCACTGGTTCGAGGAAAACTCTAAGTTCTGTCTAACAAGAACGTTCTCGAACATCCGCAAAACGCAATTGTTGGCTGCCGTTGCTAAGAATTGCTTATGCGATTGCCTGTACTTTTATATGTGTAACTCCTTCGTTTGCAAAACCGATTACTAAATACCCACCCAAACTTATGTGCAAATGTCAAAGTACTTTTCTCAATCGAAAGCAAACAAAGGAACTCGAGTGGCTACTTGTCGGCTTGCGGCCTGCCGGCTTGACATTCGCCTAAAAATCCATATTTCCGCTAACCAAGGAATCGCCAGCGCCAACTTTGGACATCCCACCACCCAAAAGAAGCTTGCCTGCATGCTGTGAGCCCACATGAGCTCTCGCCTTTCAACGCCCTTGCGTATGAATGTGTGGGAGGGTCTGTGGTGGAATGCGGAAAGGAAGAAACTATCAACCAGCCGAGCGAGCCGGCCCCTGGCACCTCTTCAGGCAAATGGAAACTTTAATGCACTTTCCAGTACTGCTGCCAGCCTCGCATTCTTCGGCCCCTTTTTGTATGTATATGTATGTACATGTATGTATATAAGTAAGGATGTGTTGTGAAAGTAGCAAAAAAATTTTACGCTCCACATATTTTCCAACGGCTGCCATACAAAATAAATGCTCTTATTTCTGTGCATAAAATATATTCAGACACACACACACACACAGAGGCGGGGAGAAGTATATTCGCGCTTTATTTTATTGTAGTTGCAATAATGGACTCGCTGGGGCGGGGGCCGGCTTAGTTCGAGGCGGCACAATAAGTTCACTTGACGCAAAGTTAATGGCTGGCATTTGTTGTTGTGTTGTTTTATCGTTCGCTTTCGCTTACCGCGTGCAACAACATGGCGTAGCTTGTATTTAGCATGTCTTTATTGTGTTCGGGGTGTTTATTTTTTGCCATTATTCCAACACTGCCGCTGTTGTTGTTGTTGCGTTGCATTCATGCATTAAGTTTCATTCATTCATTGCGTGGTGCGATTGAATTTACAGTTGCTTTCAACGGCGCTCGCACAACCCCAGCCGCCAACATCCACCGCTCCGAAGCCACCTCCCTCCTTGGCACGAATCGCACTCGCCTTGAATTACAGCACAAGTTTAGCGAAAGTGTTACAACACAAAGCGTCCAAAGAGACTGGTGAAAAAGCGGGTGAGTCTGAACCAAATAAATTGTTGCGCGAAATATTACGTGGGGAGTGAGGGAGGGTGCGCAGAAAGTGGGTTAAGATGCTGCACGCTCTAGAAGATGGGTCCAAAGAAGGCCAGCTGAGCAGCAATTGCAACATGCAGTTTCTGTTTTATGGGCGGTGGAAGAGTTGTTAGCAGCACTCACTGAGTTTACACCACGCGGGTTCGCAATGATATATGAAAGTGTAACGGTATTCGTTTTTGTACACGTCCATTTACAAGTGCGGCTTCTAGCCATTGGCAAAAGTTGAAACTGTGGATTCCCCTAACAGCGCCAAGCACTTGGAACTATTTTCAGCCTCCAAAAATACTTCAACAAGAAGCAGCAGATAACTACAAAATAAAGGAGAATACGTTGTTGTTGTCGTTGTACCGGCAGAAAACATTTCTGAAGTAACTTCGAGGAATGGTGCCGAGTTGAGAGTACTTGGCCGGTTAAAAATCCGGTTCGTTCCGGTTACCTAGACCCGATTGTTATGGGAACAGGGGGAAGAGCGTTTCGACCAACCAGACTGGGAACTAACTAGGATTATTAACTTGTACCCTTGAGGTTACACGGGCATATTAGAGGCGGTGTGAAAGAGCGCTCCGTTCATTTCAGTGGGGGACATTCAGTGGTTTCAGCCACCCAATCGTAAAAGTTCGCAGTTCAAATATTCGAAGTGAGCATTACAGAGCTGATAATTGACCAAAAGTATTAAACACTAACGAAATGCAAAAAGCTTCCTAGATTCTGCTGATCTCCGCCAATATCGTTACGCTTCCTCTTTTCCCCCGCTCACACAATATCCCCATTCCCGCAGCCAACTTTAATCAGCTGTGCAACAACAAAAATAAGAACAGCGCGCTGACCAACTCAGTCGAACTGGCGACGACACTTGAATGCCGGCGATTTACTCATGTCTACAGTTTACTTTTCCGCTTTAAGTTTTTGTTTTTTGTGCAGCCACAATGCCATCGCCAATGGCGCCGAGAGGCAGCTAACCAGCTTTTGCTCTGCGCTCGTGTGTCATGGGCCATTGTCTGTGCCATCTTCCATCTTTGCGCAACACCCTGCTGCACACACACCCATACACAAGCATATGTAAAGCCACACACACACCACTCGTCTACATTTCGTCACTCGCTGCGTTCATTCCCAGCTTTTCATAGCAATTGTTGTTGTAAAAAGAAAAACACAATCATGATGCAAGGCGATGGGACAAAAGGAGGGCGATGCAGACGACCACTTACATATTTATGGAACTTATTATTGCTTTTGTCATTTTCTTGCTGATTGCCATTGTTTCAGCAGGGCTTGCGGCGCGCACACCCCCGCCCCTGTCCCCCCTGCACCAAATGTGTGTGAGCGCTTGCCAATAGTCGAGCACAAAGATAAGGGGAATTGCACTCTTCAGCGGACCCCGTGGCTTTTGCCAAAGTGCAGGCGAATGTCCGCCTGCGGGGTCAACGCGCCCTCACTCCCTGCGCCGGAGAGCGATGTTAATCTTAATTAAATGTTCAAGGCACTGCGTAAAATATTCACGATATTCTCATTTTGCCGCATGGATATACAGACAGACAGACATACGTGGGAGTTATGTAGCCAGCTGTCAATATGTTCGATCACATTTATATCATAAAAAGTTCTCTACAAGAAAGCCGATAAGTGCGATTTAATATCCATTTACAGATCTCCAATCGAAACTTTGGCTTTGGGGAAGCCGGTTAAGCCTTCTTATTTTTAGTCACGCCATTAACCTGGCATCAGACGTGCTTGTCAAACCAAAGTCACAAAGTGTTGCATTCCCGATTGCTCCATTCTGGCATCCTTGCCTACGCGCTTGCAAATAAATAAATAAATGAGAATGCTATAATAATAAACGCCTGCAAGTGGGCGTTGTCCAAATGGGGCAAACGGCAGACGGGGCATATTTGGTCCATAAATCATTCGATTTCAAGAAAATGGAATGAATGGCTGTAGCCAAATGCACGTATGTACGTGTGTGTGTGTGGCTGTCTTATTTGCCTGCCAACTCGTGTCCTGTTTGTTCGTTAAGGGGACTGCCTGCTTTTTGCGCTTTGAACGCGCGTTCATAATGCGATAGAAGTGTACGATAAGCGCTCACATATACACACACGATATATTCATAGCGCCTTCAGCGTGCGTGTGCTCGAAATGTAATCTAATTTGTCCCGACTGTGGCGACGTAGGCATGTCCCTGACCGCCCAGCCAACACCCAGCACCCGCTACGCTGCTGCAGTGCTGCACTTGCGCATTTGAGCATTTGAGCATTTTCGCGAGCATATGTTGTGGGCCCGGCGGCACCTTTTTATCAAGCGCCGTGATTAATGTGCCCACTGGCTGTGCTCGTTAGTTAAAAAATGTAGTTTGTGGCACGTAAATCACGCCATTAGTGCTTGCTTGTTGCTCGCTTTCAGCGCCTTCTGTTCCCAGTCCGTTGATTGTAATGCACGGCGGCAATGCAAAGCACTCAAGTGAATGCCGCCGACATGTTCGCAGCCCTCGTCCACCACTTTTGTTGCTGAGGTTTTCAATGTTTGCGCTTTGTTGTTGTTGTCTTTGCACTGCATTAAAATTATGACATGCCACTTGCATTTGCATGCACATTTTTTGACCCAATTACAAGCCATAAATTAATTATGACAATATTTGCACGAATGAAAAGCGCCACGGCGTATGAGTGATCCGCACAAATGAGGCTACGGCTGCCTGAGGAGCAAGGCAACCGTAAGTGCCGCACAGAGGGACAAACTTGCCTGTGCAACAAAATATATAGGTGGGCTCGAAGGAAAATACTGCGATCTATTTATTCCGTTAATTTTTAAAAACGGATGTTGTTGATGAAGGCGAACATAGGAGACCAGATATTCAGTGGGATCTAATCCCACACTAGTCGGTATTATCAAGGAACCTCAGTGCTTGGTTTTCAAAGTGCACAGCAGTTCACTACTCATCATCTCTCCACCAAAGCTGCTTAGTTAAAGCTTTTAATGACATAAACTTAGTAAGCCTATGAATGTCCGAAGTAATCAACACTCTATCAGAAATTCGCCATTTTCGCAGCCTTACTGTCGCCTTACGAGAAAACTACTTCGTGAGCTTTCGTATCAAGCACTGCGAGCCCTTTTTTAGCCTCTTTGTGAGCAAAATCCCTAAACTGACTGCAAAAATTACACTAATAACTTAAAATGTTAAAAGTAGATAAGAATTTAGGATTACTTCAAAATACAATTGCATTTTTTGCTTTTTCTGTTTAACGCTCGTGCCGTTTTGGCATTTATTGCCCTCCATAAATGTATGTGTCACTTCTGAGCAGCTTTAGCCTTTGAGGATCTCACTCTTAAACACACAATTACTCAGAAAACACGACGTGTAAGAGTGCGTGCCCTAATAGGCTATGAAGAAAATTTGTATTTCTTTTCGAAAAGGGTGAATAGCCGTCACTTTATTATTTACGAACTGAAATGACCAACCAAAGTGGTCAGATGTGGAATGGGAACACAGTGAAGTGAGTGCAGAATAAAGTCAGAATTTACACTGAAACGAAATGTGTGCAAATAAAGCGGAAGACTTTTGGTCGACAAGGGTGTAGTAGCCGGGACTGCGTCTATTATTAACTAGGCTTACGGCGGCTGAAGTGCCATTCGCTTGATAAATAGTTGAAAAGTTGAAGCTTGGCCAACTTGTACTTTGCAGAATTTGGTATTCGCTTCTGGTAGCAGAATTTAAGCTCTCTGTGGCGCCTACCCATGAACGGGCCATCGCCGCAGTTTAAACTCTCTCAGATATGCATATATATGGGCTGGCAGAACAATGCCTGAGCAACTTCTCTGTCGGCCCCCTTAAATAATTATAACCAGAAATGTTCCGCTGACTTCTATAGGTAACTTGCCAACTGCCACGCTTGAGTGGCTGCCGCCGCATAATTGCGCTGCCACATCACTCTAAATGCGCCGTGACATGACGTTTTAATTAAATGTGCCTACTAAAATGCGCTCGCACTCGCACATTCACAATCTCATACACACAATTGCACACATACAGACACATGCATAGAAAATTCCATAGCGGGGAACTTTTCGACTGTACTTAGTCATTTTATGGCGGGCGATTCGGCAGCAGCTACCTAACGGCCACAACTCATCCATAATATAAGCACTTAATTACTTGACTCATGCGCTTGCAATCACCCCACTTACACGCCCGTGATTGTGTGCATATGCGCACGCATTGAAACCCGCGGCGGACGTGTGTGAGTGTGTGTATGTGTGCATAAAATTTGCATAAAGTTGAGCACTTAGCCAAGAACATGGCACTGTGTAAACACTCTCGATGCCAACACATATACATAGGCATTAGTATAACGGCTTGTTCCCCCCACACGCACACATCTACATATGACTCACATGTACACAACAGCAACCACTTCCGAATATCGGGCGCGTTTTTGGCCCGTTAGGCACACAATAGCGGCCGCATTTAAGTAAACTCTGCTCGCTGCTATTTATGCGGCTCCATAGCAGTCTCAAACCAGCTTCGTAATGCGCAAATGCGAATGTGTATGCGCTTGTGTGTGCGCCGCGATTAGTGTTTGCTCGGCATTCGCGTTCACTCATGTTCGAGTGCTTGCTTATGCTCGCATTTCCATGCGCTTGCACACCTCAACAACCGCCATGGAAGTTATGGACTCATACATTTGGCTGGTTTGCTGTTTTTGTAAGCACATAAAAGATCCAGCCACTCTATTCTTTCCAACGGCAAACTTCAGTAGCACTTTTTTAACTGAAGACGTGTATTTCGGGCCTTGCAACATCTGCTTTTAACTCCTTAAGATGCGCAGATGTCATTGGACCAGTTCAGAATCCAAGTTTATTAATAGAATTTTCTAATGAGCTGTTACCGGATTCAGGGTGTGTTGCAGGAAGTTTGCTGGGAAGTTCGACTATTTGAGAAATCTCATATAAAATATATGGGCATATACGTGGAACATATTAAAAAATTTACAGATTTATTATCCACAGACACAGCTTATGGTTAACATAATCAACGCAGTTATGTACTATTCGCAACTCCATAACCAATGTTAAGACCCTGCCTTGACCGAATCGACCTCGTCCAGCTCTCAGTGAAGAAAATATAGCAGCTGTGATTGTACACGAGGACTGTGGAGAATTGATTCGCCGCTGTTCCCAGCAACTCGAACTGACGTATGAAACGACAGAGGCAGAAAGCGTACAAAATACAGCTTATCCAAGAACTGAAGCCGCTCGATCTTCCCAAGCGACATCGCTTCGCAGTAGGGGCTCTTGAAAAGTTTACACATTTTGTTCAGCGACGAAGCCCATTTTTTTTGTCAATGGATACGTTAAGAAGAAAACTGCCGCATTTGAGACGAAGAACAACCTAAAGAAATTCAAGAGCTGGCATTTCGTCCAGAAAAAACAACAACGTCGAAATGCGAGAATGTTTTTTCGAATGATAATAAACATTCCCCATTAAATTTCTGTTTCGGGAACCCCGAAATGGATCACTCTTTATATAAAGATCCATATTTATTTGAAGGAGTCTGTTGGCTGAAGAGACCTCAAAATTAATAGCAAATCAGTACGGACTCCTCGTGGGAAGAGCTTAAAGATTTAGCAAAGAGTGCTGCGAGCCCATAGTATATATACATATAGTATAGTATATTTTTCACTGAAGTCATTCCAAACGATTTGCACCCACTTCAAGAAATTTGATTGCGCGCTCTCTAGCATGGAAACCCCTTCGCATATAAGTATTTCGGCATAATACAGAGATGCATTCCGCTTACATGCAATCCTGCATTTTTCATGTATTTACTTATTTAACGGTATTGTAGTCTACTTTAATAGCAACAGCACACACTCCGTTATCGCAGTAGACTCGTACTTACGTTGTGGCAGATATTCAACTGTAGCCATTTTGTTTCGCATTTATTTTTCATATTCTCATTCCAGCTGCAGGCGCACCGTTATGCCGCCTACAAGTACGACTGTGTGTGTGTAATTGCATAACTTTATCTCTCTTGTGCTGCTCTGAATATTTGAAAAAATGCACGAAATTGTCAAATTTGGAAAATATGAAATGCAGAGTCCTCCGCACGGTGCAGGCAAATTTACACACACACATATACACATGCAACTTTATACAAGACACTCGCCACACACACACACGTGAGTATACTTGGCAGTGCGCTTGTCACGGTGCCTACAAATGTTGGAGTCCGTTTTTAAGAGGTAAGGAGCACCAGGGAGGGCGAAATACCTGCCAGGGAAGCGCTCATTGAAATATCGAATTCTACGATAATTTAAAGTGTAGAGAAATAAGAGCCAGCATTGATAGTAGCATTGATAATTAGATTTTGATTCGTCCAGCAGTACCTCAAATCAGTTTCAAATTTGAAAAAGAATTTAATCAACCGAATTAACATTTGCGATTCTTTGCTGAAACGATGTGAAATCGAACCATTTCTGAAGTGAATGGTAATGGGAGGCGAAAAGTGGATCAAATACGAAAATAATATGCGAAAAAAATCATGGTTCAAGCTTGGTGGAGCTCAACAAATGGACGCAAAGCCAGGATTGACTCCTCAAAAGGTTACGCTGCGTGTTTGGTGGGATTGAAGGAGAATAATTCACTATGAGCTGCTCCAGGCTGGTCGAACGATTGATTCCACATTTTACTGTTAACAACTGATGAGACTGAAGCAAGCAATCGAAAAAAACGACCGGAACTGATCAACAGAACAACTAGACCGCAGTTTTGACACTGATGGAATAATGTCTCTAGCGAGAAAAGGCAAAAAGTGGTCAATAAAAGTGGTACATATTTGGTTCATTAATGTTTATTAAAAATTAAAAAATAAGTTGAAATTTGAGTAGAAATACGAAAAGACCTTTTCGTCTACCCAATAAAATACCGGTAAAATTGCAATTGAGCAGATATTTACAGTTTATAGTGAACTGTGTCATCCACTCTCCCAAACATTCGCGTTTAAATTGGATTGCATACCGTTATTATTTATACAGACACTTCAATCGAATTATTTGCATAATGGCCAATCGACGAATTTAACTAAATCCATTTCAAACACGCAATGCAAACTCGAATGCGAGGATTGATTCGTTTTCAGAAAATTCGATGCATGCACCGCCAAAATGCAAATTTTGTGGCCGCACAGGCCGATATATTTATGCAAGTGTGTGTGTATGTGTGTAAATGAAGAGGGAGTGAATGATAAATAATAACCGGAGACAGGTTCGCTCTTGCACTCCTGCAACATTTCATCATCAAAAATCATTCAAGTGGCTAAACCAATCTGCGGCAGCCCCGCCACTGGCGCGCCATGGCGTATGAGCAACCGAGCAGAAGTGAAATAAATGTTCGCATTAGCAAATGACTGTGGAATAAAGCGAGCGGAGGGCAGTGGGCGCCACGCTAAAAATAGTAACAGCACACTGATGAAAAATTAAAAATTTCAAGCACACACAAATGCACTCACTTGCATATACGAGTGTACGTAAGTGTGTGTTTGCATTGAAATGTGCAAAATCCGAAGGGAAATCGGTTACAACATTTACCTACTGTTTCCACTCAAATCAGCATTTAACTGTAAACTCCGCTCGGCGCATGTGTATGCAAATTTCCGCTCGAGAGGCACACAAACGCAGGCACAAATGCGCACGCTCGCAAGGACTGGCTGCCACGAATCGCTGCTGAATTATCACGAAGTCACGTAAGTTGGAAAAATGATGTAACAGAGTGTCAGCAAAAACAACAACTGCCCTGGAACTGTAACAAATGCGAAGTCGCGCAAAGAACGGTAAATGCGAAGTCCGAACAGGTCGCCAGAAATGATCCAACAAATGGCTGGGACGATGGCACTTTAGCGTCGAACGTGCAAATGTCCGCCAGAGGAATTTGGTGGGGCGCGCCAGAAGGCATGCACGTGGCACGAGTGTGGCCAGTGAAGTAAAAATATGCACAAAACCAAAACTCTACATTGCCAAACACGCAGCAGCCGCGTCACGTTTAATGGAAGAGGATGTTGGTGGCAAGGGCTTTGGTGAGTGGGCACTGAAGTCCGTGTTTTATGTTAAAATGTCATTACCGTTTGCACGTATCTGTATATGTGTATCAACATTTGCGTCCATTTTCAAGTGGCGACTTCTACACACACACCTACTTAAGTACTCGTAGGCGCATAATCCGAGCATTAGAATGTTTGGTGCATTTCCTGAGCTCCAAACCTAGCTAAGTAGGTAAGTAGAGTAGTTAAAGTCTGCAAATAATGGCTTGGTGGCAACACCACTGAGTTTATTTAAATTGGATATGAAGATTTGTATCGCTTTTGCCAAGAAAGATCTCCGATTTGTCTTTAATGCGAGTTGGTGGTGGTCCATGAGAAGGGGAATTGCGATTAAATCTTTGCTTTAATTTCCATTTCACTATAGTTTCGGCAAACAGTCATGTACGAGTACATGTCGGCACTAAAATGTTATGTTTATACACAAATGCACCGGGGGCGCACGCCGTTTGGCACCGTAGTCGTTGAGTGTCGGGCAAAGAGTGAAAGTATGCTGCGTATTGTACACCTGAGGAATTTTTACAAGATCTACAAATACCAGGACACTCAGGTAAGGGCATTAGGCAGATGGACGTGACAGATCGGAGATTTCCGTGCAGTCTAGTACTGCGTGAAGAGCCGTTACGAACACAAGTGTACTTAAATCATAGCATAGACGAAGATAAGGATCGAGAGGAATTGGAAAAAAACATTATCGTCTGTCAATTTTGTCAAAAGATATTAAACCTTTTGTCGCCCTTTGCTTTGTGTCACTTCGGATTTGATAATAAAAATTGCATTAACTTTAAACTGAGCTTTCGCTTCAATCCGGCAGGCTTACTTCATGTACAAGTCATGTGTGAAAAGTTGAAACTGAATATTGCAGGCTTTAAGTGAATAATCCAACATAAATCCGGTGGCAAATATCAGACAAAAAGCACTTAATCCTCGACAACACCTGTTAACTGCAACTCACGGAAAACAGAGCGCCGAAGCACACACATTCATCCTTATATACATATAATATATGTACTATATATAAAACAGTGGCATGTACAGACTCGAGTTCACTTGTTGACGAATTGCCAAAAATCAAATGAACCAACAGATCGGAAAGCATATGCAGGCGCAATCACAACTGAAAACATGAACAACAGCACTAAGCAGCTGGGTGTTTCCAGCTTCACTGGAGCTACAACAACATATTGTGCAGGCGAAAGAAGTGTGGTCTAGCGTTGTCCTGATGGAAAGCGAAGCCCTTTCTGTTGATTAGTTCTGGCCGTTTTTTTTTCTATTGCCTTCTTCAATCTCATCAGTTGTTGACAGTAAAATATAGAACAGGCTGGAGCAGCTCATAGTGAATGATTCCTTTCCAATCCCACCAAACACTCATCATAACCTTTCTCGGCGTCACTCCTGGCTTTGCGATTATTTGTTGAACTACAAAAAGACTTTATGGAATACCTAATAGAATAATCAAAACACGGAAGCAGTTGACTCCAGCACACCCTTTGTCACAGCCAACATTTGTCGGCCATACCATATTCTGGGAGCCACGAAGCATCTGTAATATCGTCTATGCATTTTCGGATTTGCTCTTAATTTGTTTCCTAGAACAGGGTATATTAAGTTTAACATCATGTGTCTAGCACCCAGAAGGCAGCATCGAAACCCTATAGTATATACATTTCATTGATTTAGCCATGTCCGTCTATCTATCCATCTGTATATACACGAACTACTCCGTCATATTTTGACGCACATACTTCTCCTCCCATGAAGCCGCTCATTTGCAGGAACCTTTGATATCAGATCACTATAGCATATAGCTGCCAAAGAAACTGAAGTACCAAAATGAAGAAGTTAAAATCTTAACGTTATTGATTTCAATTTTGTCAGAAAAAGTGGGAATACTAGATTTGAAATTGTTGCTTAGTCGCCTATAATAAACCAAGCATCGCCCAACGCCATTTGAGTTATGTGAGTGCACGGAGAATACCATAAATCCATTGGACTCAGCAGCAGTTTCTTGAAGTCTCATATTGACATGCGCATTCCTGCATTGCCTTCGTGTGAGTTCAAAAAACAACATATTCGACGAGGGAGGGAGGTTTCTCGGAGGGAGTACGAATGGCTCGCTTATCTACATTTATTGCCATGTGTGAGTAAGTGTCTGCATGCAGGATGTGTGCTGCTAGTGGACCTGCCCCAAAAAATTCATTAATCACTGTCAAACATTGTGCGCATTTTCTAAGCACACCAACAGCCTTTGCTACACTTACAGTTGTACTTGTGTGCATGTATAAGTGCGAGGATGGGTGCATTTCGATTTCGTACCGAAACTACTTGAGTCAACTGTCCTCCCTGCTGCACACCGCTCTTTTTCATTTACTTTTTTGGCGATTTCCTCAAGTCTCTTGCCACCGCCTTCTCTTCATATGCCACAAACAGAACGTCCTTCATTCGTTTGCACTAGTGTTGGCCAAGTAGTAAATACCAGCGACTCGAGATGTGTCCACAATCTGTATGCGAATTTCAACGAGGTTGCCGAGTGCCGAATACAAGGTAAGCGGGTTTGGACCCAGCAGAAATGCGCAATGCGATGGTGCGGGTTGAGGGCACATTCCAAAGACAGTGCAGGTGTGACTGGTCGGCTAGGCGGGCAATGAAATGGCTAAGCGTGTGATAAAGACATTCCAGCGGCCACTCCCCCCGCCAACGCCTGCAGAGTCTAATAGAGTCGTCGTACTGTCTGCCACCAACACGAACGCGCACACAAACACACCGCCACTATTGTACACAGGGCGCGTCGGCTTCCTGTTGCTGCAGCTGCCGCCCCGAGTTGTTGACTTAGGGCCTCACTAATTGCGAAATGTGAGCGAGACATGTTTACGCTATTTGAGCATTTAAGATATTAAGTTTCAAAGCGCATTAACGGCATTAAGTTATCGCTGTCCACCTCTGTGTGGACGTATCTACTGGTGGTTGTGGGTCAATAGTATGTGTATGGGTGTGTGTGCCGTTGTTATAGGGGCCAAGCAGAAAATATTAGCAAGCGATGGAATAGGGAGGGGTCAGAGGGGTACACTCTGTTGACGTTCGCCGATCAAATGGGTTGTTTGTTGACCTAGCATTAACCCTTCTATGATTTATGGCTTACAAACCTTGGCGGATGAGAAAAACTAGCTGACAAACCACTTGACATTTTAACGAAGATTAAAGAGCGAAAGACTACAGCTCTTGTCGGCCGCAGTGAAGGCGAAACAGATAGAGGTATATCCTTAATTCGGCCAAATGTTGGTCTACAGCCGACATACAACCCCGACGGACCTGATAGAGATACGTAAAGATTTACACGAACACATAGAAGGGGTCTACATAAAGTCTTTTTGAAAATGAACAATGTTACTGAAAGCTGGTGACTGCGTTCAATTCTAGAGTGCTTATGCGCTCATGGAAGAGGAGAATTTGAACTTGTACGAGAATAATTTACAAGGCATATACGGAAAGTAGTTTCGTTCAACACAATTTGCGGTTTCCTTGGATTTATGCGCTCTAACCGAAAGTTCAGCAGTCGCTAAACATATTTCCACCCACGAGCGAAAGCTTAGACATAAATATAGTGACGCCACACAGCCACTGGCAGCCGGCAAATACTTCAAAAATGCATTAGAACATCGCATCCTGCTCAAAAATACCAGCTCCCTTCCATTTTTATGGCAATAATGCGCAAATAATTTCACCAGTCACTCCGTGACACACACACACACCGACGCAAGCACACCTGCGCGCTGCCAACAGGCATATGCACTTATATAGTTGTTTAATACATCGCTAACAACAATGCTAACAACAAAAGAAATCGAGCATGTGTTGTTGCATGCAATTCGCACTTGGATGAGCTGCAACTACGCAACTACGCAAAATATGTCGAGCGCAACGAGGAGATTTGTATGCTGTGTGTGCCTGCACTTTTATTGTTGCCAATTTGCTAGCCAAGTAACGGCATACATGCGCAAGCGTTGTGATAAGTGACACATGTGGCAGGGACTCGTGCATGGGTGTCTGCGAAATTCTTGCCTCAACTGTATGTTTTTGTTGTTTTTGCGAACATGTACGAAAGTTATGAGCAACAAATTGCCTCACTCCACGCCACAAAGGCACTCCACAGCTCCCCCTTAGCGGCTGTGGTCCCACCACAAACCCCAATACCTTCCTCACGTTTGACTTGTAAGCTCCTTTCCTTAAGCCCATTACCCACTCGTGGCGCACAAAACTCAAGCCGCCTGGATGGCCAAGAGCCAGCTGCATGTGAGAGTTGCAGGCTGCCCCGTAACCGCCGTCGGCTCTGAAGTAAGCGCATCAAGTGCGTAAGCAGGCGAGAGGACAGTTAAATACGGCAAACACTTATCGACTGAAGTCTGCAAGTGCCGGAAGCGGCGGCAATTGAAGGTGTCTACTTGCAACGCCTGAAAGCGTTCGCACAAGCTTGGCTCAGACAATTGACTTTCCTTGCCGCGCCTAAGAAACTTTGAGCGAATACCAGATTTCCAGTCATGGAAGCACATAAAGTTGTAAAGACCAGACAAATGGCAATTACCTTAAATGCCGCTTGAAGTGCACATTCCCGGAACTGCACTCTAGCCATCTAGACAATAAAAAATATGTGCAGCTCAAATGGCTTTCAACCACAAGAGAATATGTTGTCGTATAATTTAAAAAGCTTGCAACAACACCAGAAGTTGAGCAGTTCGGCTAAGGGAAGATCAATAAAACTGAAATCAATATACTCGTTAGCAAACACAACATCCCAGCAACGGTTTCGGTTATAGTCTAACAATCATACTTGCATCATATTGAGTTTTGACGAAGTACTGAAATTGACGTGTTTGCACCATAAAGACCGAAAAACTCGCAGACTCCTCGACTCACCCGCGTTTCGAATAAATTCTTGAGCTTCCCTCAAAAGCCATAATGCCCTAAGCGAGCGCTCATCAGCCCTTTGTGTCAGCTCTGAGAATTCGATAAAAACCGAAATTTATACCGCATTCATAAGCACTGTTCATTATGTTTCAGCTGCATTCTTCACTCCTCTTAATAAACACCATTTGTCATTATTGCTTGTAAAACTCGCCATTAAACTGCCAAATTGAAGCGTCATAAATTCTCAGAATAAAAACGGATTTTAACTAATTTCCAATGCAGATGCACTCGACTGCGAGCGTCGTCCACCGAACAGACCACAAACACACACAGAGCATGAATGTATGCACACACAATTGTTGTTGCACTTTAGTTTTTGTCAATTTTGCATTTTTGCTATTCGTTTTTTTAATTTCGATTACTATTGTTTCCTCGAAAGTGCTTGAGCTAATACACACACAGGCACAAGTGTTACATCAGTGCTCCTGTAGCCTGAGCAACGGCATGTGAGCACGTCACACCTCTCCGCAACGCGCCTCTCCAGCTGTAGCGGCAGGGGCGAGGAGCCCCCATGGGCGCATAATGTACCGCTACCTGCTCACTCACACACTATCCCTTGTTAAATATGCGGTTAGAAGAGTTCTCCTGAGCACCGGCTATCAGCCGCTCCACAATGCAGTGATCTAAACGCGGGCTGCCGAAGCAAGGGGGGGCGAGCAAATAGCGCGTCCCAACAGGTGAAGTTGTGTTGATAAACTCACTGAATTCGACACTGTTTTATGACACTCTTTAATTCCCAATAGGTGGTGGGTGTGTTATGTAATAATAACAACAACAACAATGCTAACGTGTGGGCACATAGTCGCTGCAAGCGCTGCTCCATGCCTCCAATCCCGCCGCTCATTCGCGACCAAAACCGCCAACTCATCGATGCTGGCGCCGTGGTGCAAAGCTCAACGCCGCCGGGTGTCCAAGTGTATGAGAGAAGCACAAAAGTCAAAGCAAAACAATACAGCCACAACACAGAGACAAAAAGAAACACAACAGCAAAAAGTAACGGCAAAAATCGGTTCCATTGTGCGACTTTTTAAGCGCAACACCACGCCGAGCCCTCCGCCTCCCTCCCTCAATCGACCGACCACAGCTGTTGGCTCTGATTGCATTGTGCTCTGTGTGCCATTGTGTAGGAGGTGCTCACAAGGATGAGCGAATGTGCCAACCGTTCAAGCTTTGCTTTTTCGTGTTCTTTATTTCGTGATGTGTTGACTTCGTTCTCCTCCTCTCGTTCTAATTTCGCCTTGCTTTCGCTCGTGTTGTTGGGAATTGTGCTGTGGGGATATCGGCAGCAACAACACCAACCGGCAGAACAGTTACAATTTGTGTTAATAAACTGCATATCGATATGTGCTGCTGTACGGTGCGGGGCTGTGTGGACCTGTGTGAGGGCGCCCGCATACATATGTCATACTAATGCATGGATGTTGTTGCTCGTTTGTTGTCACTGAAGGGCAGCGGTTGACTAGATAAATGGCGGGATTGTTAATTATTGTACAGCAGCGCCGAGGCAGAGCCACACGCAAGGGACGAGATAAATTCGTACTTATCTATATTATAACTGAATATGCTCATGCCAGCAATGTGTGTGAGTGGCTGTGCAGTAACAGTAAAATAAAATAGAAAGCAGTGGAATAATGAAATATGTGGCATTGCTGCTGTCAGTCGAATGTGAAAGTTCGTTAATTGGAAAAGAAGGCGGGGATTAAAGAAGATGGTATAAATCTGTGGAAATTGGTTGGAGAAAGAAAGCACAAGGACTAAGTGGGACGACCGCAAGATTTATGCGATGATTTAAATAGCAACGCTTGAGCGAAAGAAAGCAAGCGCGCCTTTGTTTCAACTCAGCAGAATTGATTGCAACTCAACGCTTTTGAACGCAGTTGAGCTGAGGATTAAGGGATTAAGCTTCCTCTAATTTTCTGCTTTTATATAGTTTTCGGATTCAGCAAATGATTCAAAGCAAGAGCTTATCTTGAGAACACAAAGCCTGTCTAAATATCTTGAGTTCTGAGCAAGTCTTTGAATTAAGTGTAACGGTTCGAAACCGAAACCGAAACTATTTGCCTACAAGCCTCATTCCGAATGCACAAAAGAGAATCATTATAATTTAATAAAGCAGCAAATCTTCAAGTTCCACCAAAGTGAAAGGCTTTGAGAATCTTTGCGCGGAACATCTGGCAAATCTGCCGAAATCTTTAAGCGGTTGCTGCTGGGAGCGACGGCGGGGCGGGTGTTAGTGTGAGCGAGCAATCAAAAGCAATTAACGCCCAGGTAACCTGGAATTTTCGGCTTGAGTTCCCAATTCCTTGCACTTCGCGGAAGGCTGCTGAGTCGCACATAACTGCACTCAATCAGCAGAAGGCTGTACTCATTTTCGGCTGCGCCTTTGAAGCTGATTCAGCAGCATTTAGCGAAGCATTCCTCCCTTGCCAAACATAAACACACACACAGAACGGTGCGATTACTTGGCGGCTGCGAACGAGCGTGCGCGTTCCAATAAAATTTCAACATGGTCTCACACCTTCACGCCCCAGACAGGCATATTTACCCAAGTTATGTACAATTTAATGATCCGCATTTGGTTCTTCCCGAATTCTAAGCGTTGCTGAAATACGATTACTACATCTGTAGACTTTGGTGAATTTTAAATTTTGAACGCTGCTGGCTTTACCTTTCCTTCACGCGCAAGCACTTTCTACTATTTGTCTCTTCAGCGCACATGCTTCGCACTGCCGTCCTTTGTCTGCGGCCGGAAACTCAAATTTTCATAATGTCATAAAAAATACCATTAGAAATGAGCAAAACCTGCTCGGCATGCTGAGCATAGCAAAGTTTCGCGAAAAGAACTAATGAAATTTCGCCGAACATCGGAGAAAAAAGCCGCTGCAGCAAATGAAGTCTAGCGCCGCTCCACAGACTATCTTCTGCGGATAAGCAGGCACAAGGATGTGGGTGTGTTTGCGCTCTGTTGGTGAATGAACGTTGCGGCGCTTCTTGCTGCCAGCCAAAAGTCGTTACGTTTCTTGGAAGTGAATTGAAGAAAGCAGTGAGAACGAAAATATTTAGATGTGGGTGTTAAGCCTGTATGCCAGCTGGGTTCTTGTCCCCAGCGACTCGCCTTCAATAGAATATGACTGTTGGCAAAGTTTTCGGGTGCTCAACTGGCCATGCCTTTGCAGACTTGTCTTAGAAATGTGTGCGTATGCGAGTGTGATCGGACAACACCTTCCGAAAGCAACAAGAAGTGCTGTTCCACCCACTCAACCAGCAAACAGGCACCAAAAGTTAGCAAACTCTCGCTCTTCAAAAATGTTTTTGTGAATTATGAATTACTTGCAAATCTGCAGCAGACTCTTTAAATTATTTCCAAATCATATTTGCATTCGTATTAGTTAGTGCCTCCACCAGCTGGTGGCAGTATGTTAAAGCGTGGCACCAACTCACAGCCCCCACAGACCTTGAGCAGAGCAAATTGCTGTGACACTTCCCTTCACCAACCGTCTTATAAAACGACGAACAGCTCTGAAATCAAAAATACTTACAGTTGAGAGCCATCACATTGTAGGTCCTACGAACTACAAAATCGGTAAAAGTAAGCAAGAGTGTTTCACAGTAAAGTCAGCAGAAAAATATATATTTGGGACATAAGCTACAGATTGACTTACACATCGCTCCGCCCATTGCAAATAACTTCTTAGTAGAATATAGAAGTTCCACATATAATTATGGACAATTTTCAAATACGTGCTTTGGAAATAAGGAACGCCTGTCTTTTTATGGAATTTGAAGGCGGCGATGAAAGAAGATTTTTAATTATATATACATGTGTGAGTATATAAGTACATTACTCAAGGCATACGTGTGAGTCCTGCACAAGCACGCAAATGTATGACATAAATGCCTGCTTTGTATTGCCAATAACGGTAATGGGCTCATAATTGCAACAGTCAACACTCACAAATTGCAATAATTCATGTTCAGCCTTTACGCATAAATAAGCACGTGACCGGAGCACACTCTCACCCAAAGCCTATGTGTGGGTATATGTGCTTGCTTGTGACAGTTGATAATTTATCAGCATTTGCATTTTACAGTTAATTTGTCTAAATGTGAAGTTTATGTAGATTTCATGTGCCATGTAAGCACTTGACCACTTAATTATAATGCATTTCAGGGTAATTACTTTTCAAATTTAAAAATACTGATGTCAAAGTAAGGAGCGGCTACGTTCGGTTGCAGCCGCACATTGGTTGCTCTCACACAATTTCCAGGAGCTAACACTATTCTTGTTAGAAAGCTTTCATGCAGAGCAAATATTGACGAGAGAGCAATCAAGACATCGGTTGTCTTAGCCAAGAAGTGTCTGTCTTCATCAACCATCAAGCTACTTTACCATCAGACTTATCTGGGTGCCTAGTTACAGAAAGATCCTTAGCAACTGCAAACCGATAAGCTAGCCAGAGGGCACCCTTTTGCCGCTCACATCGAAATGAGACCGAGTTGTATCCCCATTGGGGTCTTGCGTTCCGCCACTGGATCAATGGACCTCGCGTGCATTTAGTAGACACTGGTTGGCAACCAGCATTTGTACGACTTTGAGACTCTACGGACCTCACGTAGACCGCTTTAGGTCTACTGAACCATGTACTTGTCCTGCGCAAAGTTCATTTAACCGCAATCGTAAGAGGTTTTACTGGATATTGTCCAATATTCATTGTATTGTTGGACGCTAGTTGGTAAGGAAGAGCGAAAAGTGGAAGCATCCAGACATTTCCACCTCATAACTTCAGCGAACCCGAAGAAATTTTCATTAGCCGTCTCAATAAACTTGTGATAAGTTGAAAGCGCTCTGCCGCTAAGTAAGAGTAAGGGACTTATAAATCAGTTTGATTAAAAGTTTTAGGTATCAAAACAGACCGACATTCAAAGCTGTCCGGGTTAGAACCCTGTAAGGATCGACCTCTTAACCTAACCTGACGTAAGCTAATGGCGGATGAGAAATTTCAAGATATCCGCTAAGCGTAAGCAAATACATGATTCAAGGACTAATTGCGATCATCTTTGATGACTTAAGCGGTTATATAGCACGAGCTCCTTCAATTTCAATTTGATATTCCCAAGATTAACCGATATAAAAGGAATATAATAATTTTATGAATGAGAGTGGCCAAACATCAGAAGCAATATATGAGAAAAGTTTCTTTCGACACATTTTTATTATTGTACCGTGGTGCAGTATGTTGCGAGAGTAGAGAAATAATTAAACTAAGGAAATAATGCCATTAATTTATGCAAGAACAACATACCCGTAAGTACAAACTTCAAAGCCAGTTTGAGCGCATAATGGCCTGCAATTGATAAAATTGTTTAAGCTTGGCTTCAAATGTGGACAGAGGGAGTTAAAATTATAGGTAAATGTGGAAAGAGAACGGAATAACAAAAAAGCATATTCATTGAATAAATTAATTGTGGAAAAATATCTCTTAACTTCCGCAATTTGCAACTCTGATAATCTTGGAGATATGGACGGAGACGTCGAGTTCATCATTGCGGGATCAAGTATCTTTATTTAATCAAGATGAGGTATCTAAAAATTAATAATTTTCCTAAATGCCTAGTATAACGCTCATGTTTCAGTGCAGCGTCAAACTTAGATTTTTTATGAAATAGGCGACATCCGTCAATGTATACCACGTGATATTCCTACTTCCGATCTCACTCCCTTGTTTTTGTATGACACACACACACTTCTGCATTTCTCAGAGAAATGCTTGACGCTTGACAAATGGATACCATTATTCCCTGGTATCGTTTTCAATGAGCTTTTAGCTATCGCTTTGCCGTTTAGACTACACTTAGCCGGCATTAAATCCACTTTAGGCTTCTCCACAGCCATTGAATCACAACTTTCTCATTAGCACTGAATGCAATAGTTAAAGTGTAAACTCATGCCGGCATGTCTCGAAAGCCATACAAAATGAGAAAAAAAACAATAAAAAAAAAAAATAGAGAAAAGAACATGTGTAACGGGAATTGGAGAACGAGCGTGTACATTACAAATCAATAAAAAGTATATATTACAAGTGTCAGATTTACATACATTTAATGACTCAGCTCAGTTCGACCCAGTGCCAGTGGAAGGGGGAAGTAATTAAAATAGAATCGAATTTTACATATATAAATGCTGAAATAACGGGAAATAAGAGACCTTTTAGAGAAGCTCTTAGGAGTAAAGCATTGACTATGAGAGACGAAAGAAGAAATTTTTAGTTTTCAGTATTCAGTATATAAAAGAAAATATTTACAGTTACTCTTAAGAAATTAAACCTCAGATTCTTATTTCGCAAACCCTTCGACTGTCATTGTTATAATTGAATATGACATATTTTCCTAGTAAACAGAAACAAAACTTTCGGAGTGAACAGGAATGGCGAAGACTCGTTCTCATGTCACGTGACACCTGAGAAACACGAAACTTTCGCTGAAACCGTCAAAATGTCAAATGAATTTGATAGCAAAATAGGACATCAACAGCAAATAACTAAGCAATGTGAGTATAAATAAAACAAAACAGTGGCAACAACTGCGGCACAGCAACAACGCCTCTATCAGTGCCAATACGCCGAGCTGACAGCTGCAGAAAACTGTCAAAGAATTATCGAATTTTTCGCAGCAAAGAGACAACGAAGTGAAGCCACGCATAGTTTCCAACTCCTGCCAACACCGAGGCTTCCTCCACTTTGCGTGTGAAATGAAGGCTACCACGTCTCCCCTCCCTGCGCCCTTCTACTTAGTTTCTGCTCGTGATCCGATTCAGGCGAACAATGGAAACAAAACGAAATTGAAAACTTGTGTCTTCGCCACTCGCAGCTGAGCGCTGAGCGCCGAGCGGGGTCTGCCGAGTGCATATAAAACTAATTGCAAGGGATTTCCAACTCAATACTTGCCGTGTAGGGCGAGCAATGGCGCGGGAGGAGCGACTGCAGAATAATTGCGAATTTAGTGTTACTTAGGCAGCGTCACAGCAATAGGGCTGAGCGAGTGCTGAACTTAAGCCGGTGAAAACCTGCGACAACACCAACAACAAAGGGAAATAAAACAATGCACTGTTGTGCCGTTATGCTTGGAAGGTCACATATAATACCTGTTCGTCCTGTAGAAGAGCGGCAAAATGTAAATAAGATACAACGGGGGACAAAAGCAAGAATACAAGCAACACAGCAAACAAGTGCTCAACTGACGAAAAGCGCGACAGATGATCCACTGCATACAAAATGCATTCACTTATTTATGAGTGGTGCAGCACTTCAGTCGGCGGCGCCAGGATGTCGCAAAACGCTTGCCACGCGGGGTCTCTACTCCATAACGCCGTGCAGTGCCAATGGAAACCGTAAAAGGAAATCGGATAAAAGTAAATCGCTTAGCTGATGAAGCGTTCCATCATGACCGAGTTGTATCCGCTTTCGTGTGCCACCCTTTCTTCCCCCTAAGGCGTGTCATCTGTTGCACGTACATCTTAATCCACTGTTCCCTTCTCTATTTGCGCTGTGTAACAGAAGTGCGAGCACGAAGCCACACAACGAGCACACGCTTCCACAGTTAACAATCGAAAACCCTCAAAGCTGAAGCGTTCCCTTCCATCCGCACAAAATGACCTAGCCATCGCAGCCTCTGTCTCAGGCTCAGGATTCGCTGAACTATGTCAATGTCGCCGTACATCTCGTGCAGCTCATCGTTCCATCGAATGCAGAAATCAGGGTTGCCAATATGCACCTGTTGGCAAGAGTTATTCTGCCTTGGATTCCAGGGCTAAAATTGCGGAATATATTGTTTCAAACAAACAAAATCTGCAACAGTTCATTTACTAATTATAATATATAATAAACATTGGAAAGAATTGGTCTGCGAGCTTACAAGTTTGCCCTGACTCTGATATTCAAGGCACTATAATTGAAGGGTTTGATCATCATGTACCCAAAAGGTCGCCCAAGGAATGTTTACTCTGAGTACATGTGGGCAACGCAACGGTAACAGCCACGAAATCGACCAGTAAGTTAATCTAGTACTTCCAAAAGCCTCCGAAATTTGTCAACAACTCGCGAAAATGGACTGGTAAATGAGTGTGCGTGTCGTGCTGTCGGTGTCAACCTTGCGGTTTCTGGGCTTCAGTTGCGGTGGCGCACCACTCATCGCCTGTCCTTGCTAGCTCATATCCATGCACTTTTGCATACATTTCGGCGCCTCCACGCTGATGACAACTCTTCCGCACAGCTTCAAAATCAAGCCATTCATTCAACAGTCGACTGAAGTGCGAAAATGTTGAAACAAGTTGGGCGTGCAAGCGAACCCACTCACTCTTGAGGCGCACACCCATCTCCCATGCAGCTCTGAGCACATGTGTGCAGATGATTTCTGTAAATTGAATCCTTTTTGCATGGATGTAGGCGAAATTGAACGCGCGCATTCAAACACGCATACTTTTTTACAGCAATGCACTTTTTTTGAAGCTTAGAAATTTTCCATGCGTTGATATTCTAAACTTGCGTCAAGGACTTCTTACGACATGTGGATTTGTGGCCTCCTCGAATGGAGTGCTGAAGTATCGCTTGCAATACCTGTGGGCGCACGAGAGTTTAGGCTGGTTCAGCGTTTGTATGGTTTGTGTATGGTTGTGCAAAATAGGATAAATTTCCCTCATATTTACTTAATATGATATTGATATTAGAAGTCAAAGAACATGAGTTTCATTGCTCGCTAGCACAATTTGTTTTATTGTGTGGTGTTACAACTTACGCTGATTAAAAAGAAGATATTTTCAAATAAACAAACATTCAAGTGACCTTCAATTAAGAATTATATAAGTAACTGAAGAGCAAATTTAAATCAACAGTTACCTCCTGTAGTGTGGCTCCCAAGTACATATCAATGTTTCTACATATATTTTGCATTGTCAAAGGGATTAACGAAAAGCAATAGGCAATGGTGGCCTTCCGAGAGAGCTGGGCTTTACGAAAAGCACGCCCGCTTGTCGAGCCGCATAGGAGAATTAATAGTAACAATTTAGCGTATTAGCAGCAGCAAGAAAAATTCAGAGCACTCAGCCACTTGGCCTTTCAGAGCCAACAAAAGCCGCTTGCAACAAATGCCTTCAACGGCAGCTCAATGCGGGTACAAACTGACAACAAGCTTTTGAGCCGAACAATAGTTGAACTTAGAAAAGTGGCTACAACAACAACAAAGGACCAGTTGCATTCGGCGCTGCCGTTGAACTCGTGGCGCGGCTGTGTCATTCGGATGAGTGCCCACTTTTGATGGTTATCCCAGCAACCCACACAATCTTATTATCTGTCTGTTGGGTCACATGGACGGACAGGGAGGCCCGGAGTGCGCATACTTTTTGTTGGCCTCTGCATTTGTTGTTGTTTTTAGCTTTTTGGTTGTTTTCGTTTGCGCGCTCAAGTGATCCTTAGATTTTTGATTTCAAATAACAGCTCTTCGTTCGAGCAATCAACGGCGGCATCAATGGCAATGGCAATGTCTGCGCATTCTGCATGCGTGTGTAGCAGGAGGAGCGTCGAGGCGTGGCAAGTGCACGGGTAAAATAATAGAGAAAGGGCTTGGATGGCTGTCGAGATGGTCGATAAATCAACGAGCGCACAAAGGCTTAGCAAAGCGAGCTAACGAGCCGGCAAAATAGCGAGCGAAGAGCTGTAATTCTAAAAGGCACGTTTGCAATGGCTTCACAGCCTCGGTCGGCGTACACGTAGATGTGTGCTTTAAATGAGGTGAGCAGGCGGATGAGCGCTTTTGAATTGAGGCTTAGTGGGTACTGCCTTGAAGCTTGGCTCCAAGGGGTCGGAATGTGAGCTAAATGTTCAAAACGCTTTGTTATTGACTTCTCTTCTCGCTGCTTGGCGGTAGGCTTTTGAATTTAAGGCTTTAAGCGAGAACTTGCTGCACTATACTTTCTTAAACGAAATGGATTAATTTCCTTAAGTTTGGTATATCTGAAACAAAATTCGTTGCTCACTAAGTGTCGACAAATATATTTTAATGTTTACAATGGCTTGCGTTCGAGTACAAAATGTTTCTTTTCACTACAGATGCCAATTTGTATTAAAGCAATGGTTTACTTATATACACTGAAAGTCAAATTTGATCAGGACTATTCATATAAACTACGCGCACAAACCGAATCAATATTTTTTCCAACTAAATTGATACACTAATTTTGGATGGCTGCTGCTTAATTACGTGACTAACAGTTTGTCCCTTCATCTTGTGATTTTTGTGCAATTGTGTCAAAGAGCTTCCGACTTGTTCCCCAAACATTTGAAAACAGAGAGAGGTCACAAGAGCCCAAATCTGGCGAATACTCTTATTCGCGTTTGATCAAAAGTCAATCACAATCAACCTAGAATGAGACAATATTATAATGTCTTCTAGTAGAGACTAGCAATGGCAGGATTCAAATATAAAACAATAACAAAATTGTATTGAGTTGATCCATAGAGGGAGTTTTGACCTCCTTTACTGTCCCTTTGATACCAACACACACGATTCATCAGTTGTCAAAACCCGAACAAGACGTCGATAACGATGATGTCTTTCTATCACATTGACAAAATATTCCTTTTCATTAAGGATATGCGGATAAATTTCCTCGAAATATTAGAAGGTAATTTGCAAATGCTTTGGTAATAGCGTACTACTTAGTAAAATCTTAGCAAAGAAATTGACATAAACAAATATACTAATCTAACTGATCGAAAAAGTGGCGCCTTGCAATGCTCTCAAAGCGGCATTTTGCTCTCATTGAGAGAAATGATAACTGATTTGAAGGAATTGTTTTGCTTTTTATTCGAGAAATGTATTAATTTCTTATCGCAACAAAATAAATCCCACTTCAGGTAGAAAAACGTTTGCCGGCTAATATCAGCTCCCAAAGAGATTCATCATAATCTAAGCAATAGCAACCACTAATCATATTATAAGGCATTGCACGTGTTCCGGTATTTAAATGCGGCTCCTCGTGAGTATCAAATCACCTCTCCATGCTTAGCACTTTCTCTCCGCCTTGTTGTTTAATCGGGGGCTTGCGTTTATTTGACTTATTAATTGCAACAAATTGCCACACGCTGGTCAACCACCCGAGCACTCGTGGATAGGATAAATATCAGCACTGCTCACCATTACACCGGGACATTCATCAATCACTCCAATCAAAATCGCATTCGCCTAATTCCATTAGCGCAAGCCATATAAAATATGCAGGCCCTCAAGTGTGCACATATTCACACATGCAAATAAATATGTGTATATATGCTGTCTCTTATACACATCTAGATGTGTATAAGAGACAGCGCCTAATTCCATTAGCGCAAGCCATATAAAATATGCAGGCCCTCAAGTGTGCACATATTCACACATGCAAATAAATATGTGTATATATGTGTGTGTGTGTGAGCAGATATGTTTTTGTAGCTCTAAGTATAATTAAAATCCATAAAATTAATGGTTTGTCATTGCACGGAAGGAGCGAGTGAGGTATTTGCTCCGAGTGCTGAGCTCCGTGGGTAAGTGGGTAAGTGGGTGGGAGACAGCGCGCTGACAATTTAGTACGACGACCTTCAGTCAACATCGCAAGCTCGGCAAATGTGAAATAAATGTGGATCTAATGCGGCCAACAGGGAAATCAGAAGAAAGAAACATACAAAAATATGGTAGTGTCAGGCGGAATGTGTGTGAAGTGAAAATAATCAAATTCCGAAAGTCCTGCCGGGGCTAGGCGCAGCGGCGTATGTTCGTGTGGCCAAGTGATAAATAAATGCCGTTGTCATGCCAAATTGTGCCACAATAATAAGCCGTAAAGCAAGAAAAAAGCAAAAAGAAAGCACAAAAAATCGAAAAACTCACACAGAACACATTTGCATGTGTATATGTGTGCCTGTGTGTGTGTGTGCGAGCCCCAAAATGACGAACCGATAAACAAGTATTTGGAAAATCCCACGAGTGCCAGGTAATGTCACAGCAGAGTCGCATTAACACGGCACGCAATATCATGAGAAACAACAACAATAATAATACGAAAGTACATTGACAGCCGCATTAACTGTCAGTGTGTGTATGTGTGAGTGTGTCCGCACATCGGCACTTCGGAGTAAGGTGTGGAATTTTGGGCGTCAGGTGCGAAAGGTCTTTCAGTTGCCGCCGACTCACCCGTCGACCCGGCAATTTCACCGTTATAGACTCTTGTTCTTGCTGCTAGTTAAATTCAACAGACCTTACCGCATATCATGGCATACTTTAAGACCTCGCACTGTCCTTGCTCACGAAACACTTAAGTGTGTTGCGCTTCCACTTTTCGAAAGTATGCAAATATGTCTCCATGTTCTACCTAAATATTTATCAATGTGCTTAAGCACATACATATACATATTTATATATACAATACATATGCAACGACGCTCTAGTCTTTGGGGCGGCGTACTCGCAGGCGCTGGTGCTAATGCTTTCTTTCAATGTGTACGTCCTTAAGCCGTCATCTTTCTTGCGAGTCGCTAACATTGTTGGGTTTGTATGTGTTGTATGCGCTGACTTAAGTCGTTGTTGCTGCTAGCCACAACTACAATAGAAATACGGTGAGCCCACTTACCTGAAAAGAGAGAGAGGAAGGTATATTAAAGATGAAATATGAATAACGGCACTATAAGACTGTGTGAGAAACTTCTGAATAAACGCAAAGTGCGAAGCTTCAAGCGGCGAGCTCCAAGAAATATTGCATAACAAATTCACTCAAATGCTTTACAGTTATTCCAAATACTATGACTAAGTGCGCTGGATGAGAGGGCAGTTGCAACAACGCATAAATACAAATACACAATTTTCCACTACGAACACAATAATAACAATAACAACAATAATAATAATAATATGCGAAAAATAATAGAAATGAATCGCATGAATATATATATATATATATATGTATATAGATATTTACACAAAGCTTTATATTTGCTGTGAGTCTGTGAGGGATCTGGGTTATTAAGGATATTCATGTATTCGGCGTTGATTGGATAGCAATTGTCATGCGAAATTGCACATCACATCACTTATTACATGAGAGAGTGAGGCTTCGTTTCATGCTTGCCTGGTGCTTGCTCCATGCTTGCGTGAACATTGGCACTTGTGGCACTTAAGAGTTAAGGATTAAAGTAAGTGATGAATGTTTCTAGTGCAAATGCTTGAAGTAGAAGTGGAGCTTTGTTCATTCCTTCTCCTACATACCTCAATGTCACATGTAAATTACTTATTATAATAAACAAATTAAGTATTTTGCCCTCTTGCTTCGGTTTCAAACTTCATCACACTTTTGTTGAGCTACTGGCTGGTCTACTCACTTCAAATTCATACATATTTATTAGAGAAAATGAATTCGAAAGTGAATTTTTGAAATGCCTCCCCAAGCTTCTTTACTATTACACTCCCCCGTTCTGCACGTTTTCACAATACGAGAGCTTTTCCCTGGTTCAGGGAGCACCATGATTGTGAAAAGAGTGATATATATTGAGTAGTCGAAGTTTTTTGCTTTCTGTCAATAGATGTTGTTGCAGGCATGTATTTTCAGTGTTACGAATCACATTGCACTATACGATATAGTGTTGGAAAGGTGAGATTTTAACCTTCATTTATCCAAAAACAACTTAAATTCGGGGAAAAAAAGTTAGAGTTGATCAAAAAGTAAAAATAATGAAGAAGTTCGCTATATTCTGAAATTTTTTTTGTTTTTATTAAAATAGGAGGAATGCCACGCAAGCTGAATGGAGACGATGCTGTAACAGTTCGGGTAGCACAACAGTAGTTCGCTCGCTTTCGTTCTGGAAATTTCGATGAAAAAGAAAATGTCGATGAAGTTATGGAAAAGATTGACCAAGACCATCACATAAGCAGCCATGGCAGGCTAAGGAACTTAGCATTCATCATCAAACGGTTTGAAACATTTAAAAAAGGTTGGCTCCAAAAATATTTTCGATGTTTGGGTATCACATGAATTGTCTGTGAAAAATTTATTGGACCGAATTAAAATCTGCGATTCTTTGCTGAAACGAAATGAAATCGAACCATTTCTGAAGCGAATGGTAACAGGAGACGAAAAGTGGATTGAATACGACAGTGAAGTGCGAAAACGGTTATGGTCAAGCTCAACAAATGGACGCAAAGCCAGGATTGACGCCTCGAAAAATTATGCTCAGTCTTTCCACTACGAGCTACTTCAGCCTGGTGACATTTAAGCGAGCAATCGAAAAAAATGGCCAGAACTGATCAACAGAAAGGGCTTCGGCAAAAACTGGGAGAGCATGGCTGGGAAGTTTTGATGCTTCCACCATATGGCCCTGATGTTACACCATCGGACTAGTATTTGTTTCGGTCAATGCAGAACTCCCTTAATGGAGTAAGGTTGGCTTCAAGGAAAAGCTGTAAAAATTACTTGTCGCAGTTTTTCGTTCAGAAACCGAATACATTTACCTACGTGAAGTGCACATTTTGGAAAGTGAAAGAATCAGATAAGAATTTAAATTGGGTTATATGGGGTGTAGCAGAAGTGGCGTAGTTGAAGTCCGATTTCTATATCTTAATTAAGTGCTTAGCTATGGCACTTTATAGGTTTTCTGTTAATGGCGCTTTGTTTTTCATGCCAATTAACTGGTACACGATATGCCAATTTTTACTCAAGTTATCGCTTGAGCTGACAGACAGACGGACGGACGGACAGACAGTCACTCGGATTTTAACTAGTCTCATCATCCTAATCATTTATATACATGCCCCTATATCAAACTCGATACCTTCTAAGTGATACCAACAACCGTTAGGTAGACAAAACTATACTAGTATACTCTATAGCAACATGTTGCCAGAGTACAAAAATAATAAAAAACTTTTTAATTGCCGCATATTGCTTTCTTGAGCAAATGCCAGTCAAACCTTCAAGCTTTCTAATTTCACTTGCCGCTCACTTTACTCCGCCCGAAGTCTCAAAGAAGTCACTAAGAGCAGCTGCCGATGGGTTCAAGGAATACTTCCTTGTCGGATATTTCGGTGCACGCAAATTCACTCCGCTATGTGAGATTTCACAGCTACTCGCATTATAATGCAACAACAATATTAACACTACTGAGAATAATATCTCAGAGTTATTAGGAAGTGAGAAGTAAACAAAGTGGAAGCTGTTGAATGAGGAACACAGTTAGCGACGGCTTAAATATAACATTTTAATTAATTTCGAGCCGAGGCGCTCCAAGCGGGCTCAACTCACTTGACACACCGACGCACATACAAATATACGTACTTAGCAATGGAAACTTTTGTTTAAGTTGACGGCAACAGCTTGAATATTCCATGTACAGAGCACATGCACACACTCATATGCATAAATAGATGTATATATATCAAGATATAGTTTAGAATCTTTGACGTTGTGAAAACTGTTTTTCCTTGCATTTGAATGTTACAAATCCTAAAGCGAGCCGAAGCCGGGTGTGCTGAGTGTAGCACTACTGCTCGTTGGTTCGTGGGTTCACATCCTGACCTGGCCAAAGATGTATAGCCGGCTGCGTACTCCCGGGAAAGCTCAAGTTGGCTGCACCAGAAGACGAAGCTGCGCCAAGCACACAGCGAAGCGCTTGTGGCACGCTGCTGCACCGGCCTGTGGAAAGATCTCCTGCATATTCGTTCATACAATTTATTCTGCACAAAACATGGCTTACATTTGTGTGCATTTAAGTTGATTACAACTACATACACACACATGGCGCTCAATATAATTGTATGAGTTAAGCTGGTGAAGACGGAAGCCCTTTTAATTTGGCTTGTTTTAATGTCGGAAGTGCTTATGGCTTAGCGGCATTCAGAAGTGTTCCACAAATGACTCACACATACACACACACAAGCAGGTGGAATGAGGGCTGCAATGCAAACAAGTTCCTTTGCGACTAATTGCATGGAAGATGCTATCTGAAAGTCACCACTTAATGACAGATATTCACGCCCTCTTAAGGCAAAGAAGGAAGAGAAAGATGCGACCACATTAGAGGTCTGATATTATTGGACTTGATTTCATTAAACCTCGGCCAACATCTTATCGTAACATCATTTAACCCGTTATTAGATCGCTCAACATTGTTGCAGTATTAGCTTGTTAAGGCATACGGTTCAATATTGGTCCCAAACCAACCACTGCCAGAACCAATTCGGGAATAGTAACCCCTCCGCCATGTTACCGCGAAGCTTGTTGTGCATGCCACAATTAAAACCGTTTATCACTTCTCATATTCGTGTGTGTGTATGTATCTGTGGTGTACTGCTAGCCGTCCTACGGGATATAACCCCATTCCGGTTCATGGCGCGCCGAGAATAAACACACTTTGCACCGTTGAACGTGTGCTAAGCTCCAGCTTAATGAAATAATAGTGGCCCAAAGCGTGTTGCATACACCAACACATGTGCGCATCACACACACACACAGCCGATAAACAATCCGCAGTACAAAGCACATACATCGCATGTGCAACGGGATGTACATGTGCAGCACACACTCTCAGAATAAAGCAATGCATGCGCGGCACGTTGCAAGAAGTCTTGCCCCCGTCACCGAATCCGCCGCGGCTTTTCTTTTGTATTCCTTTTTTTCCTTTCCCTTTTTCTTCTGCACATCACCCGCCGGCTTTCTTGCGAAGTTACACCATCGAAGTTTGGTCTCTGTGCAACTTACGCAACTCTTCTCCACCGATGTACAGATGTATTTATTTATGTAGCTTCATGCTTGTATTCGCCGCCACTTGTCCTCGTTCGGGTCCGCACTTTTTCTCTTCTTTTCTCCACACGATATTTGTAGTGCTTTGTAAAGTTTCTGCTGCTTCTTTTTTGTCGGCACTGTTTACTTCCTCTTAATGTCCACTAACATTTTCCGTTCGCATTTTCCCTTCCCCGGCAACATTGCCCCGCCCTGGTCCTTGTCCGAAGCCATTACTTTTCAACTTTTGTGCTGCTTGTACGCTGTCTCGTCTCTTTTGTTGTTGCTCAGTATATTCACTCAGCGTTGCATTAAGCATTAAACACGAGAGTCAACAGCCGTTTATTTAAATTTCCCATGTAGGAGTCCATGGCCGACTTCTTCGGCCAATACTCGCTGTGATTATTCTTCATTCCCTAAAATACTAGCATGTGTGTGCGTGTGATGTGCAGTTGCATGGAAGAGTTCGGCTCGACGAACTTTGAAACTTTCATTTGCGATAATTAAAGTTGGAAGTTAGAGGAGCAGCCGAGACTTTTTGTTTGCTGACTGCTAAGATTCTCAAAAGATTCTCAGATGTCTCTCTATAAAACGGAATGAAAGGAGTGCGAGTGGAAATAAAATATAACAACTATCTCAAAATGTAATGAAACCACAAGCTCGGTTGAGAAAAGTCAAAAACAAAACAAGCAAAACATTATTTTATTCTCATGACGGAGAACTTGGCCTTGGCCCTATACTAATGTGAACCTTATTCCAGTGTGGGCATCTGCGTCACCACAGTGCTTAGCGTCATAAACGCCCAGATAGTTTGTGGCCTTAACCAGAAATCAGCCTGTGAGAGAACGCCTCTCGTGGCGAGGGACATGTCAAAAGCCTTTAACGCAATTAGTCACACAACGGTACTACCTTCAGGGCTGAAGAGGTGGATCATAAATTACCTGAGGGTCGTCAATCATCCGTATTTCGAGGAAAATATATAAAACTTAAAGGAATTAAACAAGAGGTTCCGCAGGGTAATGCCCTCTCCCCTTTCTCTCTTCCTTTCGGCCGGAACTTAACACTCTCCCTCACTCACACACAGCGACCATATTTACAAAGTGGACGAAGGAGTAGACACTTGACCTTAATATTGCAAAGGATGGCGTCAAGATACCGTGTGTCAATAATCCAAAAAAAATTGTGTATAACTTTTGATAGGCTATGCTCCTTCACTCCTCATACGATCGCGATTATCGCCAAAGTACAGAACCACAACAAAATCCTCAAATCGCTAGCCGTCCGCACATGGACAAAGGACAAAGAAACGTTGTTGGTAACGTACCGCTCTCAACTAAGCCGCACCAGGATGCAATGAAACGCAGACGAAGAAGCTTCAGACCTGTCAGTATACTGCACTCCGGATCCTATCGAACACCTACTGACGGTCAGAAGGCACAGGTGTCTGCACGGTAATGCGGATGAAGCAAAACTTTCTAACTGTTTTTCCAAATAGTTTTCCTCCGTTTTGACAATAAATGATGCCATTAGATAAAGTCATTTATTTGGCTGGTTCGCCTGGTCTCATATATGATTATTTGCGCTTGAGGTTGTCGTCATTTATCGTCGTCTGTTATGCAAAGGCTGCTTGAGTGATTTCATTCTGCGAGATATTTTCTGTTTGGCACAAATCCTTATCGTGTAATACTTCCATAGACACTTTCCAGCGCATCTTCGGAATATTGGCAAAATGGAATCATAATGAAGTTGCACCAACTCTTGGCAATTAGCACGAATGTGGCCACAGACCCTTTAGTTATGTCAAACATACAGCTGCAACTCAAGTTCTATACAATATAAGCGTTCACTAAATCTAAAACTAAATTCTAGCACTAGATATTGATTCGCTTTTTTGCTGATTTTTCGATAAAGAAATGAAGCTTTGGTTGCCAATTTCGCAACAATCCCAAGATTTATTGGATTAATTAACAGAAAGCAACTGCTTCTACTGCCGCAATTGCCGCTACCATATACTATATTAAAGCATGCGCAAGAGTGTGTGTGTGTGGGTATGTGCGAGAGTGTCACACATTATTCCAATCGACCTATTTACACCGCCGAGCGCTGTAGTTTCATTATTAAATTCTCTAAAATACAAAACTATTTGCATAATAATAATCGCTTTTAAGCGCTACAACAAACACAGCGGGAACTTGCCACTCTCTTACAACAACGACAACAATCATCCCACCAACAACAGAAAACTGTGGTGCAACGGAATGAGTATGGCGAAGCCTATTTGCAATGACAGCGCTGGCAACAATAGAACCAACAACCCCACCACCAACAAGAACAACAATGGCGGCAGTTGTTCTCTATACAAACAACATTGTTTTGCAACAGACTGCCAGCAAAGTTTCTAATATTTCTATGACACTCTATACTTTTGTTGTTGTTTGAGTTTGACAGCACACAAATAGTAGTACGACGAGCACACTCGCAGGCGCCGGGGTATGTGGAGACCGAGCCCGAAATAGACCGAGCGTGGCAATAAAGTGAGGCGAGTACTTACACAAGAGTAAAGGAACTTGTTAATGTTGTCAAAAAGTTCTCCTTTTTTTTTTTTTTTTTGAGTTCCGGATGAATTTCGGCACTTGTGACAATGTAGTTGAGCGAACGCGATGAATAATGCCAGCCCAAGCATGCTAATGCAACACGGTAAATGATGCAAGGCGAAGCAGGGAGGGGCAGGAGGTTCGTGCAGGTGTTGACAGCTGCATTGTTTACTCTTTGGGGATTGTTGGTTAAATTGCTCTTCGTCGCCGTTACAGCAGTTGTTCACTCCATGGAGCAGGCAGTGCGAACATTTTGAGGAACTCAAATATTAAACTGGACTCTTTTATTTTGAGCGGACTGCAGCGTGCAAGAAGAAAAGTGGGCGGAATTTCTAATTTATCTTTGATATTGATTTCGAAAAGTTTTAGAATGCAAATGCTGTTCAACAAATCAAAAATATAAATATTTTACTATTAGAATTTATATTTGCAACATTTTTGGATAATCACAAGTACCACACACATACCGCTCGCTCAATTCGCCCCTCATGTGAATAGTTACCAACGGATTTCAGCACCGATTTGAATTTAGTCGAATTATATTAAATGCGAAGCTAATTTAGCGCAGCGGAGGCACAAGCGGTGGACTCAGGCGGTAGTGGCTGGCAAGCCAATGTATCGAACTGTAAGCGAATACAAATCGAGTCAACTCTCCAGCCATAATTTCTAAGCGTCCAAACGCAATAAACCACTCGCAGATGCAATTCATTTGCATATTCACCGCAACGGAAAGTGTATTTTTTGGCGCTTGGCCTAACTTTGAGCACACACACACACAGACGAAACCGTAAAAATATACGAAATTGATTTTAGCGCAGATCGATTTGACACCAAAATTAAATGTATTTGCATAAGTAATATGGATGGGTATAAATATATTCGAAACCTAATAAAGAATAATTCGGTAAATGAAATAACAGTATTCGCATTTCAAGCTTGATTGTATTAAAATGTTGCAACTTTCATGTGTTGCACAAAAAAGGTTTCTATGAGCATATGAATGGCACACACACACCCAAAAGCTATGAAAGATTAAATCGTCAAAAATAAATGCACACGTTAATCTCCGATTTGGAAATCAAAGCTGTTCGAAAGTAAGAGCATTAAAGGCTTAAAAAGCTATCAATTCCTATTGAGTAATAATAATTTAAAAAATCAGAGCAGACGAATTTTTTATAACGGTCAATGCACAAAATTAATTAATTGCGCATATTCGTTAATTAAATATATTATATTTTTTTTTGGCAGCTCCCACTTTTTAAGTAAAGATATGGGCTTTTGAGAGAATATGATATCTACATAAGTACAATTGTTAATCTAATAGTGAAGTGGCATTCTAGTTCGGAAATTTAAAAAATTTAAATTTTTTTTTTATTTATTTATAATTTAATAGCATAATTTTATAGCTTAATAATAATATTTATAACGTAATAGTCTAGATATTAAATATCGTCCTAAAATAATTTTTTATAATTCCAAATATTCCCGAAGTTATAGCCGTTTTAGTGTCATGTACAAGTACGTTTATTTCTATTCTATGCTGAAACTTAACAGAAAACTTTAAATGTAGTTGAGTCGAAACAGAAGATTTAAAGCATAACTTAGGGCTATCTTTCTGTTGAAATCAATGCAGTGACTCTGATATCCTCTCTCTACGGTATGCACAGGCTTTGGCCATGTTCATTGCAACACCCAGACGATTACTCATTGCCACATTGTGGTTGCAAATCTTTTGGCTGTGACAAAATAGTAAGAATTATTCTATGGAAAGCACTTCTTGTGTCCACTTAGAGATTTAGAAGCGTTTGGAAAGAGAAATAGAAGAAGACTCCAGAGAAGAATAGGCATCACTGATATATATGTCTGTATATGTGTGTAAAGAAAGCTTTCTATTGTTCATTCAATTGGCAGAGCCGCACATAAGCAAAGAAACAATAGCGCTTCCTTATCACCCATACAACACACACACCGTTCATCATCTCTGTGATAGCGATTGAGTCCTGATATCGGAGATGACCGTAATGTAATTGCTGATGGCACACGCACACAGCCACAAAGTGTTTCTGCGTGGAACAAAACTCGCTTCATTAATTTACGCAAAAATTGAGTTACATTTCCAAGTGATAGTGTAATGCAATACACGCGAGGAAGTGCTGTGGAGGACTCCTCTAAGAACAAATCGAGTTAAGTGTCACTTGAGCGAAAGTGTGGAGACTTGCTGGGAAGGTGCAACATTTTCCAAGCTGCTGCATTACATGATTAAGGAAATTTCTCTCGTAAAAGGTGCTAAATATATTATACTTAGATTAAGAGTGCGGATATGTATATAAGTTTCGAAAAATCTTTCAGAGGTTTTCATATTTAATAAAATAAAAGCTTTTTAAGAGGAAAATTCCTTGCTTAGTAGTAAATAATTCATACATTTATAAAGCGAAAGTTTCTCCACAAATAAGCCACATGAATGGTCGTAAACAGGAGTATGACCAAGTATCCCCATTCAATATACTGGTTGGCGGAACTACGGGATCTAACGCAGAATTTCTCTTACTAATAAATCTTATTTCGGCTTAGTAGTTTGTTAAACAGTAAAATCTCCCCTTACAGAGCAGGCTGAGGCTTCAAAGTTCTCTAATCATGACCAAAGAGACATATAGAGGGGAATTCCGAGTTGTAGAAAAATCGAATAAATCGGCGAATATAATAATGAACTCTAATCTGAACGCCTACAAATTTTTAAAACATTCAGTCCGGAATAGAGGAGGTCTTGCTAGCCAAATAAAGAAGAAAAACCAATCACACCTACAAAATATCCAAACATTTTATTATTGATTACTCTATATCCATTATTAGTTTTAGTTTCTGAAATATTGTCTGCGCCCCAGTAAAGAAAACCCTACAGATAAACTCGCAGGCAAAGTAAATTACTTTCGAAAACCACAACTACTATACTTACATACATATGTCTCAGCATTATTTGAAGATGGATTTAACCAAGGGTCAAACACACGATCGTAAACACACGTATGTATGGTACATGAGAAGAGATGAGCAAAGAGTTAGGAGGAGAGCAAAGGAAACAGAAAAGAGGAAATCGCAAAATCAACATCAAAGAAATCGAAAATATTGCCAAGATTAAAAATATAAAACGCGATTGGGTGAGCAGTGCGGGCGTGTGTGCAGGCGATATCCGCAGAAACCACAGGCGGTTGAATGAATGGCGCGAAAGCCACCGCTCAGCAATACGAGACGAGCGAAAAGTCAATAAAGCGATGCCCCCGGGGATTAGCAGGGAAGCTCAGTCACGTCCAAGTGATGTGGAGAAAAGGAAGAAAAAAGAAACCAAAATTAAGCAAGTAACTAAATATAGATTGGCTAAGCTTGTGTTAGGGACTACTTAAAATTTTCAAGGCACACACGCACACAAGGACACCAAACGGACTTGAGTTTTCCTTAATTAAATGAGTTATTATGAATTTCAAAAAAATGCTTTCTTCAGTGTGATTATGACTGGAAACATGAACATAACCACCCGCACTCTCCACGCTTCGCCGGTTTCGAGGAGTCGTATCGTCGCTTTCGCCTTGACGTCCGGATGCACAATTCATGGGAAAGCAGCCGTAAGTTCATGCTCTTTCTCCCTTCAATAAACTCACATTTGTTTCACTTAACAACAAAATTATTTTCTGCTAACGCACACATGCTGGGCACGAATGCGTTGCTCCAACTGAATTCCGGCACACTCGTGTGCGAAAAGTTTTCTGCACCTGCAGCATGTAATTGCATATCCCCTCCCTTCCCTTCGCCTTCCTCTACCGCTTTGACGCGGCCTGCGGAATGCTGAGTGCAGCAGAAAGTTTTCTAGCAACAACAACTACCGCTTGCCGCGCACTTAATGCGACGTGAAGCTAAATTTGCAACACGCAACTTGCAACTCGCACTTTCCATGCCACGAGAGTGCGGGAAATGGGAGCCTCGGGCGGCGAGCGTGCCTCGCAAGCTGCGAAAAGTGTTGATAATATGCCACAGACATGGCCTGTTGACTTGCATGTTGCAGCCGAAGTGACGGCAAATTGTTTTGCACACGTATGCAATTGATTTTGCGAAAAATCACTTGAAATTGCTAATGATATTACAAGGTCACATAGTTTCGTAAGGGAGCGCATGTCAAAGCGTTTACAGCAACAGTTATGAAATTCAAGGCAGAAGCTCTGATGAAATATGCCGCATTGTCTTTGAAGAAGACATTTGAGTAGGTGTAAACCGGTCCGATTCGGTTTTTAGTCAAATATCCTCAAAGCATAGCGAGCTGGTCAAGCAACACCTTTGTAGATCACGATATTTGATCCATATACGAACGTTTCACAACCAGAATAATCGAAAAGAGTTGAAGACCGTTTCGATTTGATTTTTCTTTTCTATTTCAGCTATTGCTTAGCACCATCAGCGCTATTTAGTTGATCTTGGCAGAGCCCTCCGACCATTTCGCAGGTAACATCGCAGAGCCAAATCTTCACGTGACGAAGGAATACTTCTTCTTTATGAGCTCTTTGAACCAATCTAAAACAAGTGAATTTTTCAAATAACACATGCCAACTTAAGGGTCCTTGTTTTGTTGGCACACAAGAAATCTGCACATAATCTTGCCAATCATAGCTGACAAATTACTAGTGACCCAGTGTGCAAGCGACAGTGAATTTGCTGCTGCAACTAAACCCTCCTGAGCGCCACGAAGGCTCGTATTTTCCGCTGAATGCTCCAGCTAGCATCAATAATGCAGAGAGCAAGGGCAAATGACGGCGCATATCGAACTGATTTCGCTGCGCGGAGTATCAGCAACTGCGACGCCACACGAAGCGTTCGCGCGCTGCCACTGACAGGTTAGAATAACAAGTAACACAAATTCCTTATCTAATGGAAATGGAAAATGTCAGCGAAATTTCGCCGGATAAAGTGAGCGAACTGTGCGCCAGGAAGTAGAGGCGTTGGGAGGAGCGAGGGCATGGCAAGTGTGAGGACATTTTTAGGTTGACATTGATGATGTCTTGATTGTGCGCTCCGGCTGGCAGGCAAGCTGGCTGCTGCACGCTGCGCGTCGGCGGAATCAAGAAATTGCATTGACAATTTTTCAGTTGAATGACAAGTGAGGCGACAGCGAATCACGTGGCGCACAGGAAGCAGACGTTCAAGCGGTTGAAGTGAGTGCGCTCAGCGCAGCAATTGAGTGCCTGATTAAAATCGGGATTCGGCGGAGATACTAAGCGATCTTAAGACACTAAATATTTTGTTAAGTTTGACACAGACAGCGCGCCGTGCAACACTGCGCTGGTGAGAACGCAACGTCGCGAACGTGCAGGTGAAATTACAGAAGACTGTTTGCGCTTACTTTCCAACGATTCGATTTAGTACACGGTACATTATAGAAGGAGTACTCGCAAAGTATTACAATGTGATAAGTAGCACTGGGGATATACGACTGCAACGACATCTATTGACAAAATACGAAAAGACTTTATCACCTACCCAATATTTCTTGTCTCATTAAGGGGGGCAGGTCACTACTTTTCAATAAACAACACACAATTTTACGTTGCTCCAAACCGCTTTTCTGAGAATTTTGTCAGGACCAATTTGAATGAACCTCGAAAAAGGAGACGAACAAAGTTAAACCTGAAAAATCTAGGATTACCACCAAAACAGTTTATAGCAAGCAAAATGTATCGACATTTCCGACGGTGTGGACCTCTAAAGGCTCCATAAATAATCGGGTGAAGCAAATTCGGAATATTAAGCTAACGTAAAACTCAAAAGCCATTGCTCATAATTCCCCTAATCGTTCAATGCCTTCCAACAAATTGACAAATGACTCATTTATTTAAGGGCGTGGGCCAACTGCCAACCAACAAACTTTAAAATTTGCAAGTCATTTCACCCGGGAAAGCATTAGTTCCAATGTACGGTCGAATAGAAGCATTCCGCTGCCTCATCGGCGTCGTGGCATCACTTGAGGCTTTAATAGTAAATACCAAATGGAACGTCGTACGTTGAATGGTAAATAAGAGGGGCGCAACAACAACAGCAAGTTGACGTGTGCTTCCTACAGAACGTTGGGCAAGTTAAGCCACAGGAATTGTTGTCAAAGTGCCAGCAGCAATAAAGGCAATAAGTGGACTGTGCGATGGAGAAGCAACAAAAGTTGCGGCCAGTCTTTGCGGGTACATTAAGGTGGGCAGCTGGCAATACTTTAGGTGTCGCACATGTGGCCAGTGTAACAGCTGCCCGCACAGACACATACACATGCACATTTGCATACTCGTACATACATGTAAACACACAAACAAGCCCGAGAGAAAGACGAGAAGTGCAAACGCTTGTTGGCCGATAAAATGTAACAGAAGTTACCAAGGGGCGAGGGGCGAGGGGCGAATTTTAAACGAAATGCAAGAAAGAAAACTCACACACACACATACACTTAAAGGAAGGCTTTCATATATCAGGAGAGACACCGAACTAAAGCATTCTAATTTACATATTAAGGCTATATGAACCCTGGGCTACTGCATCTCCTTTGAAGCGGAGATTGTTTCGACTTCCAGGTTAAATTTAATATATCAGCAATACAACTGACCAGAGAGGAGAAACCATCAATTTACATAGTATTGTTGTGCACCTGGTCTCACGCACACATGCCCTTCCATGCCCGTCCCAACTTCAATAATACCAAGAATCGAGGAATTGCTTAATGGCATCTGATCAATACAGGGTGGAGTTTTGAAAGAAGCATAAAAGTGAGGTTTTTTGGCTAACTCGAGGTCAGATCGTAAGATGTAGTACTTAACTAGTATTTTTCGGACTCGCTTCCTCAATCAGCAGAGTGCACACATTCAGGGTGTGCTACGCAAAACATGCCTTTATGTTGGATATATATATATATATGTATATATATGAAAACGTGTCTGTATGTGAGTATGTGTGAGCGTGTGGCCCGCTTGCGCTTAGATCAGTGCAGCACACGCTGTTGCATATTATTGCCAGCAACATATGTGTTGTTTGTGTAAGCTCCGCAGGCACACGCACACGTGCGAATAACGACATTGTTAACCGTTATACACCTACGTACGAGCACACTGTCGCTTACATTAAACATTTTGCTTTGCAGATTTAAAAAAGTTTGCACAACATTCACGGGATGACAGCAGGAAGTGCTTGCCACTGCCACCTACCGTCCCCCGCAGCACCCGACGCAGTTCATGCGCACACACATACACACACGCGCATATATACAGTGCGCTGGTTGGTCATTTCGGTCGTGTCCGTTTTTCTTGCTCTGCTTTTGTGGCGTTTCGTAAAATGTCTTTATTGCTTAAAACATTTCTCGTTTTCGAATCGGCTCCCCCTTCGTGTTTACGTAGGGGGTGTGTGTGTGTGTGTGTTTGCGGGCGTGTGCATATTCCAGCGAGGTCGTGCACATTTTGCCATTTTAATTGTCGCTAACAAAAAGTAAATGTTGTCCCTGCACTTGTTAACTCGCAGAGTATTAAAATTTTACATGTGTAAGGAGTTTATTCAGCATGCTGATCTCTCATTTACATACACTCTACTCAAATGGGGCAACAGGACCAACGAAGCGTAATAATATAAAAAATGTCGAAAAAATAAGACGATAGAGTTGCTCAAACGTTTGGCGCAGGCTTCCCGGCCCCTCTTTAAAGCACTGGCTGGATGAGGAAGCACAAACTCGATATGCTTACGAATTCGACTGTTAGGGAATAATAATGAACGAAAATAGTAATTTATTACTTCAGGGAACTTAGGCCAACAGCCATTGCGATTTTTCTCATGAGAAAAGCAGGCAGAATTTTATTCTCAAACTACAGTTGTTAGTTTCTTGTTTTGTAGAACACAGTGTCTAAGAAATACGCATCGACGGTTGTTCGTTCTTCACCTACCATGCTCCATTCAGCGCTGCGACAAACTCGATCTCTCAGAGCGTTTACAAACTGGGATTAATTTGGACTTTTGCGATATAAAAATGTTTCACATAAAGCATGAAGCGGATAACAATAAAACTATCTCGATCGCCATTGCATTTCGAATTTCTTATGGTACAAAATTTAATGAAAAATTCAGTGGAAATTGCCACTCAATGATGTGATGCAAGCACTTTAAAAGCAATCCGCTTTCGCACGGCGCCTCATTTCACAAGTTGCAGCAGTAAAACAGTTTTACGAGAACATCGCAGCAATTAACTGACAACAACAACACACCAGCAGGAAGTTCATAATTGTACGCTCACTTATTGGCTTATTGCGCGTTGATATGGCTGCGAATAGTGCATGCCACCAACGCTCCACCAGCCAGCAGACGCATCACTCACGCTTCAGTCCCTGCGTTACCACTTCCCCTTGCCGTTTCGCGTTTTCACAAATTTATTGCCATAATAAATTGAACCATAAATCTTATTTGCAGCATAAACGTCAACAATAAAAGGCAAATAACGAGAAGAAAATACACAAAGGCCGCCGCCACCGACAAGCAAGTACATAAATAGTTGGGTGAATAAACAGCATGTAGACACATATTGTGTGCATGTGTGTGTGGGTGTGTGGTTGTGTGGAGTGTAATCAAAAAAGTCAAGCAAATATGGGAGCAGCACAGGCAGCGCGTTGAGCAGAAATTTTTACCTCTCGCTTGAGAACAATAAGTGCCAAGCAAATAATGGCACTTTTGCATAGCAGCAAACACACACTCGCACCCATTGGCGAGCCAACTCATTGATTGTTCAAATATTCCAACGATGTGTGTGCTCATCGGAACAATGGCATAATCACGAACACACACAAGGAAAGATGCAAAGCCTTTGTGCGAATGCTTGTGTATGTGTGTTTGTCAGCCAACGAAGGTAAATAAAACAGAGTTAAGTCGATGTGAGGCAGGGATTTAGCTGAATCGAACTGAATGAAGTCAAATTGTCGATGAAATGAGGCAGACACTTGCCGTTACAGCGGAATCGTACAAGGATACGTATACGCCGTGTATCACCGGGGTGCCAATCACTATACTCATGCATATAAATCCCATAAACAGCAGCAAAAAGTTTTAATTATTAAAAATAATTGTTAAGAAGCTTTGTTAAAAGTTGGAGGTTTTTCTTCAGACCAAAAAAATGGCAAGCATATAAAACAAAGTTCCAGCTAAGGCAAGAACTGAAACTTCGTTTGTGAAGTGTAAATAAATAAATGTAAAAAATATAATCAAATTATATCATATTTCCAAACACCACCTTCGTTTAAAGTTATTCAAACTCAATGATTTAAAACTGATTAAACGAACCTCCTTTCATCAATATTATTATACTCTCGCAACAAAGCTGCTAAGGAGAGTCTTATAGTTTTGTTCACATAACGGTTGTTTGTAAGTCCTAAAACTAAAAGAGTCAGACATAGGGTTATATATACCAAAGTTATCAGGGTGACGAGTAGAGTTGAAATCCGGATGTCTGTCTGTCCGCCCGTCCGAGCAAGCATATCTCGGAAACTACTATAGCCATGTCAATAAAACTCTACAGAGTTGTTTCATTCAGGCATTTCCATATACAGTTCAAAAATGGAAGAAATCGGATAGTAACCACGCCCACCTCCCATACAAAGGTTATGTTGGAAATCACTAAAAGTGCGTTAACCGACTAATAGAAAACGTCAGAAACACTAAATTTTACGGAAGAAATACCTGAAAGAAGCTGCACCCATATCTCAGGAACTACTCGACCAATTTCATTGAAATTCGGTACATAATAGTTTCTTGACACCCTGATGACATGTACGAAATATGGGTGAAACCGGTTCACAGCCACGCCTACTTCCAATATAACGCTATTTTGAATTCCTTCTGATGCCTTCTCTGTATAATATATCCATTAGGAACCAATGATGATAGCGGAATAAAACTTTACACAAATACGGTATTTGATGCGAGAGTATAAAATGCTCGATGACACCCGAACTTAGCCCTTCCCTACTTGTTCATACTAGAATTAAAATCCATAATTTTGCCGCAAAGCGAAGAAGCCACAGTTAAAGCCCCGCTCTAAACAGTAATTGGTCTTTAACACATAAATCTTGTTTCCGTCGCGGATCTACCGTTTCATTTAAAGTTAGATCTATTTCTATACGCTGCCGAACACTCTGTTATAAACCGAAATTCGACCAGCAAACGGCGGGAAGCAAGGAATTAATATCAAAAATTCATTGGCTCTTTCACCACCCACACACTCAACCGTTATACACAGTCAATTATGAGTTCCTACATGCATGTGCCTGTGTGTGTTTGCGCCATTCTATGCCTTGTGTGCAGCGGCCATGAATTTTTATTGCCTTTATGCATAGTATTTTACATAAATTATTAGCTAAAGCGCATTAAATGAGCCCGTGAATGAGCGTGTGAGCATAAGCTAGCTCAACGCCAGTCAATGTGTGTGTGAGCGTTCGACAAATCGCTAAAGCCTGTTCTGAAGGGCGCTAATTCGACTTTAGTCACCAGACTGTGGGCCACAATCGGCAGTCCGTTGCGTAAATCAATGAACATTTGACAACGACTAAATGGCGGGCAGTGAGCAGAAAAACTTTCGCTTTGGGCGTCACTAAGTGCGATTTGCATTTTTCCACACAGCTTCCACGCGCATGTTGCAACGACAGCCGCGCCGGCACTTGCTTTGGCTGGTATATCATCAAATTTGCATTTGAGTTCACAGCCCCAACACACGGTAACGCAGTCGATTTTCCATTGGCTGCACCTCATTCGATGTGGAGCGCGTGTGTGTGAGTGTGTGCCACTTGGCAAATGCAGTTCCGTTTGCACACACTCGGCATACATATTCCGCATAAACGGCTCCGCGTCGCCTCGGCCTGGCATTCATTTACGCCTGCGTGTCGGCTGCCCTCATACGCAACTGTGCGTGTATGCGAGTGTGTGTTTGAGGGTGCACTTGTGCTTGGAATGCCCGACTTGTACTTTGTGCCCAGTGGGTTTTGGGTCCAACATGTCTCTCTGTTCATCGATATCAATGCCACATCCAGCTCCCTTCGTACTATCGGTGGTGTTATTGTTTTTGTTGTGTTGCTGATTGAATGCTAAGCCATGCCTGTCGGCCTGTCAGGCTTCCGCCAGCAATGAGCAGAATGTCGACATGTTTGCGGCTTTTGTGACAACTTGTTAATGCAAACATGTCAAGTATGGATTTGAATTACAACACATTTGGGACTTGCAGCGTTCGTTTGTTGGCTCCGCTCTCGTGTATCAAACTCTAAATGATATGTATAGATTTTGTCAATTAAAAATTCAGGAAACGTCTGCTGCATTGCTGGCGCTTATATAGCGTTTTAATTGAAATAGAATCGACACTTACTGTTTTGGTTCCATCGAAATTTAATTCCTCCCGATTTTGATTTAATAGTGGCTTCATCTATCTAATCGTTGGATCGGTTATCCCGCGGGGCGGCCATGCGTATGAGCAGCTGATATTCAAAAATAGAATTTAATAATAAAATCCTCTCTAAATCTTCACCCTTACTCTATTCTAAGCACCAAAAATTGGAAAAAGGTAAAGTAGTAGCAATAAACTTACATATCTGCGCCTAAACTCATGTAACACTTTCGACAGCACAAATACAGTGCATCTCTGACTTTTACGTGTGGAGCAACTGCCAGTCACCTCTGTGTCAAAAACTTTCCGCCAAAGGTCAACGCGGTTGCATTTCTGCGCTTACTTCTGGATTTTTTCTGTCTTTCTGCAATTGTACTGCCTTTTTGACTTTTAATTATGGCACCATTTGGGGACGAAAATACGAACGGAACTTTTGTTGGCGCACTCTACCCACGGTTATTCCTTTGAACTTTGCTGGAGAGCGCATGAAAAGGAAACAAGAGCACTGAATGAGTGGTTTGGCAAAAAAGGGAATGCTTTTATGCCAAATTCACTTGTACTTCGTCAATTAGTGGCGCGCGCGAACTAAAGTAAAGTAGAAACTTCGTTAATTTTAATTGGTGGCGTGAGCCGAAAACCGCAGCAAGGTTGACATTCATTACCAAAACTGCATTCAAGTCCAATTCTTCAAAGGTATGTTAGTAAACTAGCGGGGAATTATTGCTCAATTACGCACTGGTCAATTCACTAAAAAGGTGCAATCCTTATCACATGGCGGAGCTCTTTAGTCCATACCCTCTAACACACTATTTATAACCTATTTGGACAACCTTGGAATAGTACCAAAATTGGACGCAGCAAATAGGTTCTCGATGCAGAGTTTCGCTTCACTTTTTCGATCACTTCGGGTGATGAGTTCGGCATAAATATCTGCCTTCAGTTCGTTAGTGATCCCTAAATTTCTGGCTTATACTTTACTATTTAAGTATCTATGCAATAACCAGTCAGCGGGAGTCAAATTCTGAAATTCTCAGTGGCAAGTTATTCTCTCCACTTTTCGACGTCAGACAAACAGGGGACAGATTGAACCCTTTGATGAGTAATGCAGCATTGATGCATTGATGAGTTGATTTGGTGAATCCAGTAATGAGGAAGACACCACAATTTTGTCTTAGATATAGTGGGTACTGTTTTAATAAAAACTATCTCGAGCGGCACTATTACTTGGTCAACGATCAGCTGTATAGAACACAAGAGTCTACTGAAGTTTATTGATTTCTTACTAGGCCCTATCCAATAGGCATTCATGTGGTAAGATTTCAAATCTTGGGCTGTAGTTGCCGAAGTTGCATGGAGAGGATGAGATGGAAACTACTGGGCACTTTCTCCTCCCTTGTCATGCCTTTACAAGACGGAACCACAACGAACCAGTGTTCTAAGCTGTCCAAGTGGAAGAGTGATTAGAACCGAAATCTAACCTAAACTAGCGGTATTGATTAACATGTTCTTTTGCATTTAAAATGGCTCATCGATTCTGCTGAGCAAAATATTTCCCAAAGCACCACCTACCCACACACACAAACATGTGTAGTAAGTGAGCGGAAGATGCCACACTCTTTGCCACAGCTGCTTCTGCTCACTTGCCAGGGTTTCTGAGTCCGTGTAAATCTCGTATCCGCCCATCAAGCGCTCCACTCGCCTGCGCTAGCTCCCAAACCCCCCGCCACCGCATCAACAAACTTCGCTGGTGTAACGGCGTTGCTTGACACAACTTTCCGTCTCACTTTACTGCATGCACCTCAAACGACTTAATTAAATTTTAATTAAAACATTTTTCACTCTTTTGACGTTGAGTTTTGCGAGTCAATTGTTGGCGCGCAGGTAAACTTTCATTGTGCGGACTTTTATGACTGCAATTTACAGCCAAACAAGGCGGTGGATGCTCAGCGTGAAAGCTAGTTTCTATATATTGCTTCAATAGTTGCTACAGGAAAAAATTCGGGCCAAAAAAACTCGAGCTGTTGCGCTAAATTTGGTCGGTCATCGCCGACGGAGCCGTTATTAGTGCATTAATGCAATAAAAACGCTGACAAAGATTTCAAAGGCTACCAATCAGCACTCGGCGCAGCGGCGCGGGCCGCGGAGAGGAATTATGAATATCAATTAAAAAATTTCATAGTAAAAGCGCAGCAAGCACAACAACAATAACGACGCTCCGCTGAGCATCTATCTGGACTGACGAGCTCTAATGATACTCACCGTGTCACATTTTCGGCCGCGCTTTCCGCCGTCAGAAGCGCGAGTTATTAACGGTACATAATTGCAGATTGAGTTAGATTCATTGGTTGCTCTTTTTAGGACAGACCGGGGAAAGAGAGGGAAATATTGAAAGAACACTGCCACAAGCACTGAAAGATAATTTGATTTGATCGGCATTAATCAAGTAAAAGTCTCATAAAAAGGAAGAATGTCTGAAGAATAACTGAAACTGAAAGGCGGCTATGGTTAAAAAGAGATGCTCTCGTAAATTCCCTAACAGAGATAGTTAATGTGCCTCAATTAAAGTAAAGTTGAGGATTTTCCCAACAGTCACCGGAAAATGAAATTTTACTATAGCCAGATGCATATACAATATTCGCCAATAAATATACAGTGTATTTGACTTTCATCAGCACTCATTGCTATTAAAGTTCCGTGAGGAGTTGAGGTCTTAATGCCAATGCTACGCTCGAATATTATGAATTTTCTGCCGATAACGGCTTATCCGATGCTCATTGAAATCACGTGATGACCAGTGCCACAATGCCCTCTGCAGCATGCCACGGCCCACTTGAAAACATGGAGTTGCCACATTGTTGCAAGACCCCGCTGGTATTTACAGGAGTATGCGTGCGGTTGCGTCCCTCGCCTCACATCACAGCTGCCCTGGGCCGTGCTGCTGGCAAGCGCATACAAGTCGCAATTAATAAAGCTATAAATGGATTTTCAGAGGATATACGTCCATCAACATGCCCCGACAGAGCGGGAGGCAATCGCACGAAACGTAACGGAACATCAACAACAACAGTATCCGAGCATCAGGGGATTGCACGCCATTGCCAAAACCTCATCTCCACTGTGGCAGAGAAGGCCAACTGCCAACTGCTGGCATCGAGCGGTTAACTGTTGTCGGTGGCGGCTTAAGCCGTCGTTGGCGCAAATGCGTGGCGGGCTTTATTTGCTTTCAGTTTAACATTACTCCGTCAGTCGGACTGCTATTTACAGTACGATGATAAGTGAGCGTTAAAAGCGCAAATAAAAACATAACTCGGAGTTGGCGCGTTGTTGCCGCTGTCATAATCGGGCAATGAAATGTTGATGGAGCGCAAATAGCGCAGAGGTCGGGGAACCGAAAGAAGAAAGATCAATAGACCAACAAACGAACTAAAATAACTGATGTGGGATCAAAATAGTGAAAGTTTATTGCATTCAACTTTAAGGAAAGTCAACGAATATAACAAGGCTACTTCAGCAAACAACTGGGTGCAGGCAGGCAGCGTTTCTATGAAGCTAGAAACCGCATTTAATTTTCCCACAACATTGAATTAAATGTCACAAAGCAAGGAAGACGAAACATGTGATGACTTTCCGCAGCTGTTACCTGCCGATCTGTGCTCTTTTTGTGACGACACTCATTGTTATTTTGTCCAAACACAACACGGCTGCTCCGCTCCGTGTTTACTATTCCAAGCACAGTCTTGCTAATGTTCACACGACAAACCTGCTGCTGCCAGCTCGCATACTTCGGCTTGGACCTAACTGTCCAGCGGCACGTTTATCCTCACACATACATATGTAAGCGCTTGTTCACAAAGCGGTACTCTCTCCCCGTCATGTCACTTAATATTCCACCTGAGTCACACTGTCGGCTTTTTTGCTTAAACTCGATTTGTGTCTACCGTGGATAAGTGTGAGTGTGTGTGTGTGTGTGGACTTATTAGGCTTTGTGTAAGCACTTGCCACTAAGCCTCTCAAACCACTGGCCCAGCGAAGCCCAAATAACATCAGCCGTTAGTTGACAGCCGTCAACAACTGGAAGCCTTGTCAGGCGCCTAAAAAGAAATTCGTCTTTTTCCATTTCTAATGCCACACATCTCCTTTTTTGGATAATGCAAACAGTTAAGCTTTCTGAATAAGGCGATTCAAGTGCTTCGAATGTGGAGCTATATTCCAAATGCAGGAATTAGTGAGTGTCAGAAGATAATATTTTGTCGACATGTGATTTATGACAACCTTAGATGGAACTCGATTGAGGTTGGCTTTTTAGGCATTCCACAAGTGTAAATAAACTCTTACTTTAATCGGCCTTTTCAGGCAAGGAAACAAAAAAAATTCGGGAGTTCACATCTGGGATGTAAGGCGGCTGCAGAAGCGTTGGGATACCGGCTTTGGTTAGATAGCTGTTCGCAAGAAAGGCGGTGTGAGCCTAAACGTGTAGTGGGGCAATTTTCAATCGGTTGTGATGTCTTGTCGGACCCGATGGGATCTTAGTTTGAGTCTCTTGAGGACTTCCACGAAAAACTTGGCGTTGACGGTTTGTCCAGGAGGAACAAATTCATGAGGGACGATGCCTTTGATGTCAAAAAAGACATTGAGCATCGTTTTCACTTTGGATTTGCTCATACTTCAGGTCGCTGACCTCTTCCCGGCCCTTCAAAACGGCCTTGTGCCACCGAAACACACGACTTCATTCTAAAGCAACATCTAGGTAAGCCTGCTTTATTACTTTTGCCGAGTTTCACACAGAATTGAATTGCGTACTTCTGCTCTAACGAACGCTTCATTTTCGGCTTGCACGTTACGCAAAAATGTTTGTCTTGCCTCTCCAGGTGCTCGCACACTCTCCGAAGTACAGGCGCGGTGGAAGAAAATCGAGCGTGTCACTTGCCATCATGATTTGCATGATTTAAAAATGGTGATTTTGTCTTCGAAGGCGAAGAACGCTGAATGGTGGCGCAAAGCATGTTTAAAAATAGAAGAAGAGCTCGCAAGATCTTCAAAAGTTACCAAAAGGTTTAAGGGTAGCCGGACACACTCAAAATATCAAGGAAATCGGTTTTCACATAAATTGAAAAAATTCGTTTTTGCATCAGATTGTGACTAGTGATAGAAAATGGATCCATTACGTCAACTCTAAACGCAAAAAAACATATGTGGCACCTGGCCAACTAGCCAAATTAACGAAAACTCCGAATTTCTTCGAAGCAAGGTACTAGTCTGTATATTATTGACGAAGAACGTTGCAACTTATCAAATTGAATTGGCAAGCCAATAATTTTCCATCCTGATCCATCTTGGCCTCATGTTGCAAGACCAGTTAAGCACTATTTTAAAAACAGCATGAAATCGCGATTCTCCCTCCTTATAGACCAGATCTTTCCTCTTCAGACTAGCATTTGGTCCGGTTGATGAAAATTGTCTCACATCAAAAGAGTATTAAAAATTGGATTGACTTATTCTTGCCAGCCAACCCGGCACTGTTTTTTTGAGGTGTAATTCACAAATTTCCGGAAAGTTGAGAAATTGTCATATCTGGATTTGGTCAATGCTTTTGCAATCGTTGCGTTCAAATTAAAAAAAAATAATAATGCTAAATTTTTAATGAAAATATTTTCGGTAAAAAATCGTTTTAGGCTATGTTATAATCGAAAACGCTTCTCTAAATAATGTAATATTATCAGCACAACCGAAAAGGTAAAGAGTAGAATCAACTCACAAGGTATAGACGTTTAGATGGAATTAATCGATTGGTATTCCGAATTTGGCAACGCCTTGTCATCTTCTCGTCCTTCGCCTCCCCGAAACGACTATCTTCAGTCCGAATACTTGAATGAATATTTCGATTCCCGGTTTGTACCGTTATCCTTAGACATTTTATTGTTGTTGGCACGTTCGCCCTTCACCCTTTGCCTTGTCTTATTTTATTGCAAGATTTATATTTCAATTTCGCCAGGCAAACATCCTCGTGACGGAATAATCAGAAGCAGATTATTTGCATGCCCGCACGTACACACACGAGGGACAACCGCATGGCATGCCAGTTTCAATAACAATAATAACAACAGCAAACAAAAATAGTAATGCCAGACCGCAGGCGACACCTTTGCCCATAAACCCAGTCAATATTTAAACGAACGCACACAGTTGCACACACACACACACACGCGTGCATTTATTTGAGCAAGTGTAAAAGCATTCAAATTGTCATGTTTTAAGCCAAATGTAAACAAACGGTCGCACACACACGCACTTAAGTGAAGTAACGGCAGTTTGCGGTGTTGGTGACTCAGAATGACAATAAATTACGCCCCTGCTGCCGCCCACCGCCAGCCACCGTTGCGGTGTGCTGCAACACACACCAACAACAATTAAAGTGTGCGCCTGCTGAGCGTCGGCACAATGTACTTTAAATTAATATTTATGTAGCCATTGAATGCAGGCGGCATGCGTGTGCCCAGCCAGCTGGCCGAGGGGGGGGCAGCGCGCCACAGATTGTTGCCGATGGAATTATGCGCCTTCGCAACTCGCAACTGCGGCTTGCTTGGAAGTGTTTGTGGGGGTGGGCTTGCCTTGTTGAAGTCACTGTTAACATAACGGTCATACATGCAAATTTCACTGGCCCGCTTCCAGCTGAGAGCACAGCTGTGCGGTAATCGATGTTGACAACTCAGACAAGCAATACAATTGCCACTTACTCAAACGCTCACCGATTAACGCTACACCAAATACCAAACAAATATCTCTCACTGGAAATTTGTTATTTAGAGCAAGCAACAAGCATCTGCACGAAACACTCAAGTAAGGTAGTGCTAGTCTCGGTTGAAGCCGCGAATTATGTGCATAAAAGAAAACATTTTAAAAATTTGTTTGGACGTTTACAATGAGCCGTTTGCCATAATCTTGTTTCGTTTAATGGAGGGCGGTAAAATAAAGCGCCGATATCAGCTGCCTTTGAACAAGGCTACCTTCAACAGAATTATAGCCGTTCTGTGTTTGATTTGAGACTTTCTCGATATCAATTACGATATTATGTACATAAGTATAGTGGGGTATTTTTTGCATTTTCTGAGAAAACTTATCACACTAATGTACATAATTGTCATATTCATTCATTTCACATATTCATATTCATTTCACTGGGTGAAGATTTAAAAAATTACAACTTATTGACCTTTTAAAAATATTAAGGTTTTTAAGCCGAAATAAGGCCGTGCCTACGCCAATTAAGAAGCAGATTTCCTCCTAATTTCGCGATGGAGAAATACTATTTTTGTAATGGCATCAGTTTTTGGGATGCGATTCGAATTTTGTTTACGATTGCTTGCAAACTGGTTAAACAATTAATTCTGAATATTATTGCAACCTTTTGGATCAGTTGAAGGAAAAATTCGTGAAAAAGGACCTGGTTTGCAGAAGAAATAAAATCCTTTTTCACCAGGACAGAGCATTTTGACAATGGCTAAAATCCGTGTATTAAAGGTCGATTTGTTCAAGCATCCACAGTATTCACCAGATTTGGCCCCCAGCAACTTCCATTTGTTTCCAGAACTCACAAAATGTGTGAGTAGAAAGCGTATTTTGCAGACTTTCCGAATTCTCACGTCAGGGATGGGATGCACAGATTGGAGGATCGTTGGAGCAAGTTTATTAATATTCAGGGAGATTATACTGAATAATAAAGTGTCTTTTGAATCATAAAATTGTATTTTTCTTATCGAATCCTGGTAAATATAAAAAAAGATTAGCTGAAGTTTGATTAGTTTTCGACTACACAATATTTTATACAATCAGTTAGTACATACATACATATATGAAAAATAAAACCTTTTAATATTTTAATAAAGTCTAATATTTTGACGTGAGAATTTTTGATTGAAAATCAAAGGAGAGAGAAAATTCTTTTGTTCACGATAAAAATAAAAAAGTAAAAAAAATTAGAATTTTAATTTTTCACATTAATTTTGAGATTATTTGAAAGGTTTTTTATACGAAAGTTTTAGACCTTCTTATTTTTCTTAGTACGCGTAGTTTTGCTAGAAATTGAGTTAAGCCATTTTTAACCCTTAAAAAATCAACCACGCCCCTCCCCATCCTCTTCCCGGCCACAGATCGCCGCAAACTAACTTTTCATTAATATTACTTCTTTTATGTGTCGTTTCCAATGGGTTTTGAGCTTATAAAAATTATCTACCCTAGTCTAACAATGACTCGAGGGAGGTTTACTGCTGTAATAGCAAACTGCTTAATTAATATTTATAAACCCATTTGTAATTACACATGTCTAAGGCAACTCCCCCTCTGGCATTGAATGTACATCTACTCAGAGCTCACTAAGAGCAAAAGAGCAGTTTTATGCAGAAAACATATTTCCATAATAACTCCTTCACTTTCATTACTAACCGTTTAAATAGCGGTGAAGCAATTGCTTTGCATCTCTGTTGGTAAAGCCACAATATTAACGGTAAAATCGAGGCAAGAAATTTTAATTAAACTACACTCTTTTGCACAGATGAAAGTCTTTTGCCTACACACACGGGTTTTTGCATAAATATATAGTACTATACACAAGCGAGCAAATGTTGTATGCACTCACAGCTGTCGGTGGAAGCCTTGAGGCTCTTCTGTGAATATCTGGCAGTGGCAGGCCCTCCGGCCGCAAGGTTATCCTGTCAAAGGTCTTGTAATGTAAAACGGCTTAGAAAAATTTTGAAATTTAGGCTTAGACTTGCGCTGTGATAAGCATGCGTGAGCGCAATAAGATTGACGCTTCCTTAATAGTTTGCCTTTTGGCAACCGGAGCAAAGCGAAAGTGCTCGTAGACTCTCTTCTCATTCGATTTCAAAGTGTTTAGGGTTAGATGATACAAACTCAACTAATAATTACAAGCAAAGGACGATCTACAAAGCTGGAAAGCTAGTTCCATATTGACGAATAAAAGTGTCTAAAGCAAAGCGCTAAACAGTTAGTAAATAAGTATAGGAAAAAAACAATATTGAAGTAAGGAAACTATTCAGCCACTGAGCGAGCTTAAGTTTTGACAACGGAACAGGTGAAAAAATTAATTACGGAGTATACACATCAATTGAATAATGTTTTTGTTGTCGTAGTTGATTTTTTTTTTAATACTGATCTCCATCTGCAAAAAATACATAACCGTTGAAATGGGCGACTGGTCCTGATTTATGGAAAGCCATCTAAAAAATCTCAACCACTTTTTCTACTCCCATTGATAGGTGCAGCGGCCCAAAAAGCTTTGGAATCCTTTTATTAATGATGACAAGCTGTCACTTAACTTCGCCTAAGCCTCAATTACCCACAAATTAAAAGCAATTAAGTGAACCAACTCGAGATGTCAACAAAATGTATTGTTGTAGTTGAAAATAATACTGTCCTCTGCAAGGGGAAACAAAAGACACCATCACAGAGTAACTCGAAAGGCGCAAAGGCGTGTTTGTTCACAAAAAGAAAGAAAGGCCAAGGTTTGGTAAAACGAAACACAATACTGGAAGGCAGTTTTTTGTTTTGCTGAAAGAGCTAAAACTGGAAACTTTTTAAAAAACAAAAAGGACTTTCAGACTAAGCTGAAACTAACCTCACAAAAAGTGTTTAGTTATACTCTTATGGATTAACGCTGGTTTTTGTATTACCAAAACGAAGAAAAAAGCCAGCTTTACCTAATTTGTACCTTTGTATAAGGAACTGTACACTTTTGCAGACCAATGTATGTGTATAAAACTACAAAGAATGTTATAAAAATGTGCTCTCTTCCACTTCCTTCCTCATGCTCCCAGTCTGTCTCCCACTCGCAGAAATGCCTCTGAGCCAGAAAATGAACGAGACACGCAACAAGTTTTAAATATTTAACCGCCTGTCAAATGGCTTTTATGACTAGCGCAATAGCATCAGCAACAATAAACAACAAACAACAACAACTGCTAACAGTAATAACAGCGACAATAACAAATTGTGCGTAGTGAACTGGTGCGCACTGAACGAAACTGCGTGCGGTTGAGTGCGGCAAGCCGGACGGCCACTCTTTTTGGTGACACTTTTGGACAGCAAGACGACCCAGTGACAAAGCGAAAGGGGTAGAGAGAGAGAGAGAGAAAGCTAAAAAGTAGTAATACTTTGGACACAAAATACAAGCCTGTTAGCGAAGGGCATGAGTAAATGCATGAATAGAGACGATAAAAAAGAGGAATATGTGCGTGTGTGTGAAGGGCAAACAGATGAGAAAATTCAAATTCATTGAGGCAGCACATGGGCAGCGCCGTACGCCTCCGGGTCTACCAGGGCGCTCAACCTCAATTACCACTCAACTAAGATGCTTTTTTAAACAAAACTCACTTGCATTGTTTTTGCCCTGCAATCCTCCACACACACACACACACACGCAAAAGCGAACATGTGCCTATAAACAGTTGCGTTCGCCCATTTGTTACAGTTACAACCCTTTCGAGTTGAATGAGTGCCACTAGTGTGTCACATCGTCTGTGAAGGATGTTTTCAAGTGCACACACACGCACGTGCCTGCCTACACACGCATACACGAGCGTTAAGTGTGAGTGTGTCTTTACGGCAGAGGATGCATACAAAATCAAGGGCACCATGCCAGCAGCGCAAAAATTGTAATTTACGTGGCGTGGCAAGCAAACTGATACAAAACTAGCTCACACACACACATACACCCACACATTTGGATTTATACAAGCAAACAGTCGTCTAGCAGCGTATAAGTGGGCAGGCAAGCTCAGATTTCGCAGCGACGCACCCACGCAGTGTCACCGCTTGTAGCTGCGGATTTGCCGCCCAGCTCGCTGGGTCGTGGGGCAGCAGCCTCGCCACGCGTTTGTGTGCTATGTGCTCTCAGGCGACACGCTGTCTGCTCCGGACCGTTTGTGCGTATCAGCTATATGGCTCAGCACCCTCGTAGGAAATTACTGGTCAATTAAAATTAGCAAAATTAGCTCGAGGCAGCAGATTCGTGCAGCGAGCGTAACATATGTGACAAGTAAGTAAGGCGGGCACACCGAAAAATTCTCCAAAATATCACCAGCACGTTGGAAGCAGTATATATGAGGTCCAAATAGCTTTTTCTTATAGGGACGTTGTTAACAACAACAAATGCACGACTGCTGCAAAAAATATTCTTCATTCATACAATCTTATGCATACACAGTAGTGTGTATGTGTGTGTTTGGAGCCTGTACATTGCTATACAGCCCCCCACATGGCAATAAATTTCAAATTAACCCTTTTTTATAGTTTACAGTGAGTCGTTGTCGTTGGGTTACTCACAGATCAAAAGTTGTCAGATTCGACTGTGCTTGGTTGACTCTGCCACGACTAGCTGCTCTATCGGTCAACCATAAATGTTTGGCAGATATGAAGCGTAAAAATAAATGGGGCACTGGATATTTTTTACTTTTTTAAACTCCTATACATTGGGTAGTCGAAAAAAGCTGTTCGTAATTCTAATCAAACGTCAACTTATTTTTTTATATTTATAATGAACTTGAATGAACCAAATATGTATCATTTTAGTCGGCTATGTTTCCGCTAGAGACATTATTTCATCAGTGCAAAACCTTTCTGATTTCTCGGTAATTTTCACAGTCTCTCTTGAAGCCAACTTTACTCCTTTAAGGATGTTTTGCATTTACCGAAACAAATGATAGTGCGATTGTGCAAGGTCAGGGCTATATGGTGGAAGCGTCAAAACTTCCCAACCAAGCTCTCCCAGTTTTTACCAACATCAAAGATGTGTGATGAAAGACGAAGCCTTTTCTGTTGATCAGTTGTGCCCGCTTTTTTTCGATTGCTTGCTTCAGTCTCATCAGTTGTTGAGAGTAAAATATAGAACAGGCTGGAGCAGCTCATATTGGATGATTCCTTTCCAATCCTACTAAGTACACAGCGTAACCTTTCGAGGAGTAAATCCTGGCTTCGCGACCATTCGTTGAGCTGCACCACGTTTGGACTATGATCCTTTTCGCACATTATTGTCGCGGAGGTATTTGATCCACTTTTCATCTCCTGTTATCATTCGCTTTATAAATTGTTCGATTTCAATTCATTTCAGCAGCGAACTTCTTTTTAACCAGCATTTTTTAAATGTTTTTCAAACCGTTTGATAATGAATGTTAAGCTCCTTAGCGATGTCGTGATTGCTTATCTGACGGCCCTGTTTAATATTTTCCATAATTTCATGCGACCAGAGCGAGGTGCACCTTTCACCTTGAAATTTCCAGAACGGAAGCGACAAACCATTACTCTCCATCCTCTTGGTAAGCTTCAGAAAAGTAACCTTTTATTCTATATTTGACAACACCAAGACTTAACGGCGTAAATTTTGTAAAGACTCAATTCAAATTCTAGCTAAGCTCAAAGCGAAAATGTTATGTGAAGCACCGAGAATAAACGAAAATTGATCTTTCTGTTTTAATTTTTAGCTCTACAATTCAGTAATTTTCCTTTATTCTACATAAAAGATGCATCTGCCGACGCAAACACATATGTACCACTACTAAAGCATTTGTCTAAGCGATGCTAGGCTACTCGCGTTCTATGTCGTTGGCGCTCTAATTTACTTATTCGTTGCCACTTAAAGTTGGCCCAGTACACACACACACTTAACTGTCTTGCTGCCACATAAAGTGGTCGTCTGGCATAAACACTCGAAAGTATTTTAACTAAGAATCTGTTTCAGCTTGATTGGAAGTACTGTGCTTAAGTGCACTTAAAGTGTTTCATTTGAAAATTGCTTTTCCAACGGCGATATTCTGCCACATCCATTCACACCAGGGTTGTCACAGACTTTGTCTTGTTAGCACTGGGCGAGAAGTGGCGATGGCTAGGCGAAGAGCAGCTTCTAAACAAGACCCTACCAGCTTTCACACGTACTCGTTTCGTCTTAAGTGTTTTCTAATAAACTCTAAACTTCTTTGCGAGTATCTTGTCACTTCACTACGCCTCTCTTGTGACTGTTAGACCGTCTTTGCCAATTTTCTGATTCCTCACACATATAATTTGATTAGAAATATCAATTTACAATTTCTACTTTGTTCATTAGTTCTCCCCTCTTCACTTTGTCGCGCTTTATTTCTGGTCGTAAATACGCTATGTTTTTGCTATTTTAATATTTCGGAATTTTACTTGACACTTGGGGTGCATAATCGTAAGCAGATTTCAGCAGATCCGGGACAAATGCCGGAAGCCAAGTGAAGTGAAAAAGTCGTTTGCCAATTTCAATGCCATGCCGCATTAAGCTCAATTAAAATTGCTCTGAGGCGCAGCTGACCTACGCCGAGTGTGGCCTGTTTCTTGGTCGAGTTTATTGCTGAGCGAGCTAAGAGTGATTACAGCTGCAGAACGGTGGGGTCGAAAAGCCACTCAAAGTGGCAACGCTGATGGGAAGCAGACACAATTTGTGGCATCCAAAAATTACAATTCCATTTATATTATTACTTCGGAAAGCCATCTAAACCGAACTGAAACGAAATTCCCAACTTTGCTGACCCACAGTTGAGCTTTGGTAAATTCTGTGTGGCGAGCGAATGCTGTTTTGGTTTCATTTTATTGAAATCGGCAGATTCTCGCATTTAATTTAATTTTAAAGTAATTTGGAGCAGATACTCATGTTTGCTGATGTGTTATATAATCCGTATTCACAAGCTGTGGATGTGAGCTTACGAGGTGGCTGTGGCTATTTTTTCAAAGTTGATGTTTGCTTTCTGCAATTTAATTAGGTTAAGCGATACTTATGTGTAGTAAACTATAATATTTTAGCAAAATTGAAGCTGCAAGCAAAAAATATTTATTTTCCGAAATTGTGTTAACTTTTGGCATAGTTGGTGAGCTTGCGAAGACAATATTGCTATCATAAACTTTGCAAACCATATCGAGGAGAAACTACTTTAAAGGCTTGCTTTATATTTGTAGAAAAAGTAACAATAAAAGTCAGAAATCTACAGATCAGGAAGTTTAAATTTGTATGCAATTGAATAACTAAATTCAAAAGGTTTAGTTTGGAATAAATATTCATTGTAGTGCTATTGTGACACACAATATATATTCATGATTAAAGAACTTGCATAATCCATCCCCACATTGTTTTGTAATATTTAATCTCTTTGGAGGTTGCTCACTCACTCGCCATAAGCTCTAAAAAACACCTTAACATTAATTTAAGCTCTCTAACCATCTGAAAGATGTACTTTCCTAGAAGGAAAGAACGTCAGACGCTTTGAAAACCTATATCCGAAGATAATGCTTTAGACAATCTACGGTTTTGTTGTCCACCTCTCACTTACTATAGAAACATGGTCTTTATATTTATGTAGTCCATTGTAAGACTCTTTAGAAATACAATTGATATGTTTATAGTTATAGGATGTGTCATTTTGATTCACTACCGTCTTGCTCCCTTGTCTTATCTTTGCGCTCAAGCCATTTGGTGCTCTCTCTCTCAAACTATTTATGTCCGCTATAACCTTTGGAGACAGTCATTCAGTTTGGTGTCTTATGTGTTCCAATATTATGTATCGGTTTGTGTTAAAGCTACGTATTCACAGAGTGAGTGGAACACAATGCACCGTTACACTGCTGTAAGTCTGAAAATACTACTAATGTTATGTTATACTAAGTCCTTGATTGCTATCTTGCAGTTGGTTATAGACTTTCATCTGCCCCGAGCTTAAAGCATTACTGCAAAACAAGTACTTAAGGACGATGGAACTAATAAGTAGCGGCGACAAGGCCAGCAGTGTTTCCTTGTTATCCGTGCATATGCTTTCTGCATCCTCCTGTAGTTATTCAGTAGAGCATGACAGGTCCTCACTATACCTAGACTTCCTCTATGGTAGTCGGATAGAGTTAGAGATTTAGAGATCATCGGAGTATACACCTGCCTCTACTTCGCAATCCATTTTTGACCTATCGGCATATAGCGCGTCTGCATTATTCTCTCTTAATAAATCTCTCCTCAAGTATGGATGGTATCCTCATCCGGAAAAGGCTATGGAAGTCTAACTTTGGGAGATTATAGTCCAATTTTTTATAGCACAACTTGTTGTTACTTTCCGAGTAAAGATTTCTAGGGCAGTTGATGCAGGAGTATATTGAGCGCATCAGCCAGCCATGACTTAATACCCCCAGTAACCACTGCATAGGCTGCTCTCTCTACTCAAGTTAGTTTCCTGATATTATAGTCTCTATTTAAATACTCCGTATGCCAGAATTAGCCTAATGACGAGGATATATAGTATATCCACATAACTACCTATATTTGGTTTCAGGCCCCATAATAATGTTATTATTGTAGGTTCAAATCTCTTTCAAATTAAGAATAGTAATACAAATAGCGACGGTAAAAAAAAATTTCTCGAACTTTCAGTTATGAAATCTTAACGTAAACTTTCTGAAAACTTTAGGCAAGCATCTTCTCGAACTTCTTAAATCTGAAAATGATGTCAAAAAAACAAGCCTTACACGACAGAGCGGAGAGGAAATTCTCCGTTTTCAAGGCTTAAATTAAAATAACTTTATATTAACAATGAATTATTTTGTAACAGAGGTGTTAAACTCCCAAATAAAGACCACTGAAAAGGGTTCTTCTTAAAGTAATTACTTAAATGTAATAAAAGGAAACATTTGTGGTGAGAGAATAGTAAGTAAAAGATAACAGCAAAATATATATGTAAGTTGAGATATCTAAAAAGCGTGTTATATACATAGTAAAAAATCCGAAATTTCGGTTCGAGTGCTACAGAGGCAAACTGCAATTGCTACAAATCTACAAACATACATATATACATATATACAAGGGAACAGTAAGAACCAGGAACACTATGTACAAACTTTATTTAACACGAAACTCAACGTAATTTTTTTTTTTTTTTTTTTTTGGTTTTGATTTGTTTCTGTTTTGGCATCCCACTACAACCAATTTCTGAGTTAGTAACGCGCATTACAACAACACGTTTCCGCTACTCAAAAAACAACGGGCATTTGTGGTTATTTTCATTTTATCAAAATTCTTTTCAACACACTTTCAGTAATTATGTAAGCCAGTGGTTAGATAGAACTTAACGGTAAATGTAACAATGCAGTCAGTTGCAAAACGAAAATGTCGCGCTTGCAGCAATGAAAACATCTCATTTCCGTTGCTTTTTTGTGTTTTTGAAATTTTGTGTGCACTTTGGCCATTTTGAATTTCCAATTAATTTGCTTATTGATATTTAATTGATGAACACACAACAGTTGCTATATAGTAAATGCATTCGCAGTATTTCCGCATTAAACTACTGGCATTTCCGGGGACGCTATGCTAGTGAGAGTGGGGCGTTCTAGTTGCGCTAAAAAATGTAAATTAATTCAACTAGTTTGCATGCAGCATCCGCTAATTAATTATCAAATTGGCTAGAAAAACTCAAACGCGCTGCCACTATTTTATTTCATTACAGTTTACGAGTATCATCTAATGTATTTGTTGTATGAGCGTGCTAAGAGAGAGAGAGAGAGTGAGACAGGGAAAGTTAGATTTGTGGACTCTACATGCCTCACAGGGTTTACGTTTCGGGGCACATCACAGCAAAAGATCTGCGTTAACGCAAATTTGGCGGAATGCCGGCTGCCGCGGCTCTTTGTGTTCTGTTTTCTCGGCACTCGACGCTCAACTCTCGCGCTATCGTCTGCGGCCTCTAAGCGAGATCCCGGCTTGGCCACTCTGAGGTCCCTCGGCAATGGAGCAGCGGTGCAGTGGCTGGCTACAATCGGGTTTCAATTACATTTTGTTGTACCTCACCTCAAAAATTGATTGCATTTGGATGCAGTGTGTAAAATATTTCCCTTTTTCTCTTCTTCTTTTTCTTCTTCCTTCTGGTTATATATCAATAAATTGTATTATATATTTTTTTTTGTCTTTTTTTATGCTCAACAACGAACAACAAGTAAAAATAAAGAAATTTTTGCTGGTTTTGCTTTTGGTGTTTTAAAACAACGACAACAACAACAACGAATTGGTGCTGAATTTTCTTACTTTGGCGAGTGACTTTTTGGGAAGTTCACGTGCGGTCGGTGCGGTTGTGGGCGTGCCGCGTTTGTTGCTGCGGTTTTTCTTTAACACGATTACGCGCATTGTGACGGAGGCGACGACGGCGGCGGCGACGGAAAGGAATGAAAGTTAAAGCGAACGATTGGATTTGTGTTTGCGATCAAGTCTTGACGACGTTTATTTTGGCGTGCTATTCTTCATTAATCATTAGTAATTTTTTAATTGAAAATTTTTATTTTTTCTGACAACGAACTATTTTGGCTTTGTATATTTTCGAATTCTATACAATTTTTTAATAAATTCTACTGCTTAATTGTTTCACGTTTTTTTTTTTTTTTTTTTWYTTKWKYWWYTTTTTWKTTTTTYWTTTTKTKTTTCGATGTTTTCTTAATAATTTTTACTGCTTTACTTAAGGCTCGTAGTTGTCAACACGTTTTATTTTAAATTCTTACCTTATTTAATTTATATTATTTAATTTTTATTTTGAATTTTTAATTTTCACATATATTTTCCTACTAACATTAGCTATGAACTTTTGAACTTATTGATAGTTTTGTTTTTGTTGTAAATGCCACTACTTCATAAAAGTGTGCTTTGTGCGTGTTTCGTTATCTCTTAATCAATATGTTCGAGTTATCTGCATTGAATAAATAATCAGATTGCTTTATAGTGCTATTAGTTTTTTAATAACGGTTTAGGTGCGAATTCTGATAATTATGTCTAACATCGAAATAATATGTGTTTCTCGATTTGTCCTTCTACTTTATTTACCAGTTTCATAATTTTATTTTTCAATTAGATTTAGTTTGGCGGTTTTCAGTGCTAATACATACATACATTTGTATAATACATATTTACACTTTTTCTATTGAACAACTCTGCTATTGACCTTTGCTTTTTAATGCGATTATTTCGAATTTCTACACTGGCATATGTGTACAGTTAAGTCCTTGTGTGCGTAAACGTTTCACTAAAGCATCTTTAGGTGTGCAAATCGAATCTCATTTTATGAATAAATAAACTCTAAGCTGTTCTTGAAAAAAATTAGTGCGATTAGGGATTATATGTAATATCTTCGCTCGGTTCAGAATGTCACCTTAAGCTTGACTTCGTCGAAGTCTTCTGCAGAATATAGAAATTCGCAATATGCTTTAACTGAAAGGCTGCCTTGGACTGAAATTAAAGAACCAAAAATGGTCAATTCCAAATGTCTCCTTACGCCGAAATTAACAGCTTTAGAACTATTTCGAAATCTTTGCTTAAAAATGATAACTATATCAGTCAGTTTTTGATTATCTACATAAAGATGATCAGGTGATAGGAATTAAATAAAGGGGTTACATGGGTTTTTCGGCTTTAAAAAATGTGCTCTTGTTTACTAGGTTGTTCAATAAGATTTTTCGTTCGATAAGAGAAGGCGTTGCTACTAGCCCAACATTTTTTTTTTTTTTTGTTTTGTTTTTGTAATCTTCATATGAACGATTGTGGAGTTCATTTCAATCTGTCAATTCATTCTTTGTTTACAAGCCATTTAGTACAGTAGTGTCACAGAATTTTTTTAAATGGAAAAAATTTAATATCGTGCAGTGATAAAATTCTTATTTTTAAAAGATGTAGCACTAAAACAAATTCACGAACGAAAGTTAAAAGTGTATAATGATTGTTCACCTACAATTAGAACAGTAGAAAGATGGGTTGCTGAATTTAGACGTGGTCGTACGATCAGCGTGAAGGACGTCCAAAAAGCGCATCAACACCAGAAATTATATAGAAAATAGAGGTTATGGTTTTGGAAGATCGTCGATTAACTGAGAGAGATTTAGTAGAGGGTCTACACATCTCATTAGGCAGTGTGAGCCATTTTTTAAATGAAATTTGGATGTTAGAAAGCACAATGGATGCCGCATTCGCCAACAAAGGAACAAAGACACATTCGAATAGGACTTTCTCAGCAACATTTGGAGCATTTTAAATAGAAAAAAGTGGATTTTGTGCATCGATTCATAACTATGAATGAGACTTGGGTCTGTCACCATGATCCTGAATCAAAACAAGAGGCTAAAGAATGGTGTGAACCTGGTTGTTCGGCTTCGAAAAGAGTTCATGTCCGGAAATCTGTCAAGAAGGTTATAGCATAGATTTTTTGGGATGCGATGGGAATTTTGTTTGTGGATTACTTGTAAACTGTTAAACGATTATTTCTGAATATTATTGCAACCCTTTGGATCAGTTGAATGACGAAAAAATTCGTGAAAAACCCGGTTTGCAGAAGAAAAAAATCCTTTTTCATCAAGACAATGCACCGTCTCACAAGAGCGTTTTGACAGTGGCTAAATCCATGAATTAAAGTTCGAATTGTTGAGCATCCACCGTATTCACCAGAATTGGCCCCCAGCGACTTCCTTTTGTTTTGCAACTATTTACAAAAAAAAACCGTCGAGCGACTTTTTTTTTGTTTTTTTTTTTTTGTTTTTGTAACAATGTCAGCAAAAAAAATTCACTTTGTTGTTTTCCTTCGTCCTATCCCTGTTTATAGCTCTAATTAATCTACATTTTTTTTCTACTTTTAATGATCATTTGAGAAGTTTTGTTGTTAACGTGGTGATAAACTTATTTGTTTCCAGAAATTTTTGGATATTAAATTCTCTTGGCCGACGTCTAAATATTTCATTTTTTCAATAAAGAAAAATTACTGAAAATAGACCGTTCTTTACTAGCGCAAATCCTTGTAACCCCTTAGTTTTTTTCACTAGATCTTTAAATAATTCAAAAGTTTTGATATGTTCACAGTCAATAATAATTTTTTTTTTTTTTTTTTCAAACCACAACAAATTGAGGCTTTACTTCTCATTATTACATTGATTAGACACAGACGTCAGTCTTTCATGTTTTCTTTATAGTTCGGTATCCTCATTGCAAATGAGTCCAAGTAGTCTAGGACATTTATAGCACCGAAGACCAACTTTAGAGCGTCAACTGAGTGTTGCTAGGTTACATTTTTCTTTATAGATACATTTTTGTCACCCTTTGAAAAAAAAGTCAGTGAAGTAAAAAAGTAGTGAATATGTTAGTAAGCCAATAAGTGATAAATGAAAATCGAAATAATAATGAATTAGCGTGTGCCACTACAGTTAGTTTACAGTTAATTTACAGCAAAGGTGGCGAGTGTTAGCGTGAGTAGTTAGTGGCTGCAGTACATTGCGTAAATAATTTCTGGCGAATACCATATGAATAGCGCAGTATTAGTAGTTGAAGTGGACAAGTGGTATAGCAAGGCGGCTTCGGGGAAAGTACTTGTGAGTTGAGTGGAAAAGTCACTAGTGGAAAAACGTTTTACTTACATAAGTCAGTAAAGACTACTTAAATTTCGTATAATTCAACTTTGACCTTTTCAGCTTCACTGAGGAAATGTTAGTGGGGATTTTTAAGCTATTCTCCGACGATATCACAACTTAATTATTGTTCTTTGCAGATTTCTTATTACATATTTATGCTCTTTTGCAATTTGTTGGAAGTCGAACTTAAGGAATCACTCAGAAGTTGGAAACTTAGAAATACACTAGCGATTATTCTTAAACGATACTTGATTTTTTAGTTCTTCGCTAATATTGCTATTATGATATTATTATTTTATTGTTGTAGTTTTATTAGTTTTTCTGTAAGAAATATCAAAGAAATTCTTTAAGGATTTGAGAAAGTTCTGAATGTTTCGTAGATTAAGTTTTTAAGCACTCAGGCCTCTCAGAAGCCATGCTCAGCTCAAAGCTTGCTTTATATTAAAAAACATCTGAAACCCCCATCCCGATATATTTATGAATGAAGGCTAAATATTTTTATTTTTTTTTTTTTGCTAAAACCAATAATATACTATTCGAGGCGATCTATCGGTGGCACAGCCGAACATTGGCTTAAAATCTTAAGCCCACTGAAATATGAAGAGAAAATCGGCGAAACCCTGCCGTCGGTACACATATAACCAAGTGAGTATAAATGTCCAAATTATTAGCAAATAAGTGGACAAGATTCGGAGAGTACTCTTTTTATTCTTTGAGAATTTGTTTTTTGCATTCAGTTTATTCATAATTACCATAGAAGTTGGGGAGTTTGTTACATAAATTATTAATTTCATTCTTTTCTGTTCTCTATTTTGTTTATGTTTTTTGTTTTTTTTTTTTGCTACTACAATTTAACACAACTTTTCTAACTAAGTTTATTTACACGTGTGATGCTCATTGCACCAAATATTTTTTTTTTTTTTTTTTTTTNTTTTTTTTTTTTTTTTGTCACAAAAATATCACGCGGCTTCTGCTTGCACTTGCCATCACGCAAGAAAACTACAGAAGATCTTCGAAGAATGCCCCAAGGCACATTCGTGCTCCAGAAGGCACACACTTTTTTACCGCAAACACTTAGTAACGGATTTCGTCGAATTATGCGAAGGGAACCCGCGCCTAAAAACAGACTGAAGAGCAAACGCTACGCCACGCACTGGTCGCACGGACACTATTGGCTAAGCAATGGCTAGTGCGGCGGCCACAGCGACGGCAACGGCGGCGCGGAAGTGTTTCATTCACAAAACACCCATACACGCACGGTATCAGAAATAGTTCTCCCGATGCACGGTTACACTGCTTTAGGCGTTTGGCGGCTTTAGCGTAGGCGTAGACCAACAGCTTGTGTGGCACGCAAGCGAGTGGCGATTTACTGTTAACCGTTTTCCGTTCGAAATACACTCGAATTGTCGAAGCACGTGACTGGCTGTGCGGTCTGTAAGGCCTTTCGCTTTTATATGTTGAGTTACACGAAATAGATTTACAAGTTGCAGCACAGCATTTCAATTCGGGCTTTTCCGTCTTCAAAGACCACTTTGTGTTTGTATGGCACACTGTTCGGCGCAACACGACCAGCTTTATTGTTGGCGTGACAGCAACTATGCTCTCTTGCAGAATGTTATACTTTCGCTCTCTCACTCTTTTCGCAACTCTTTTTTGGGCGTTTATGCTGGCGCCTTCGTTTCGCTTCGCCTCATTTCACTTCACTACGCTCTGCACCGAGTGACAGTCGTTTTGGCGTTTTTAATACTCGACTTTGACACTTCTTGCATTGCTTTGCAGAATCGTTATGACTTCATAATTTTTTTAGTGCCCCATCAAAAAATGGGAATACAAAACCTCGCAAAGCTGTGCCAATTTAATGAAGTAAGTTCTTTTTGAAGTTATTGTATTTTGCTAGCAATTTGCACACTTTCTGTCTTCACGTTCTCATTCTGCCTTTCGCTTGTGATTGTGCAGCTATCTATTTATAAACACTGTACAAAGTAGAGTAAGCGCGGGCGTAGGAGGAGAGAAAGGGTCGATTGCTGTTTTATTTTTAACTGTTCACCACTCATTTACTGTTTTCCCGTTATTCGTTTCCTTTTTCTTTTCAGGTTATGCACTAATTGTTTTTGTTTACAAATTCGATTAGAAAAACTCCAAATACACCCCTCAAGTGCCGTCCCACGTGGATAGCACACTTTCCGAATATCTACCGAAATATTTCGAGGCACATTGCCTTCTAGACCGCACTTAGGCTAGACAAGTGTGGATGGAGAAAGCCGCCTTAATCCAATTTGACTCCATAACAATTTCAATTTCACGTAATCACTTTGCTCCAAATCGTTCGGATTTTCAATATTAATTCACCTTTAGCTTCAATCACAGTCTGACATATTTAGCGCCGCGTCTGGTTTATTTTTGTTTCTATTTTCGTCTTCAATCCGTAACGTTTATCGCTCCTTTGCTCTCCGCTTCGCAATTGTAAATGCAGAAACGACCTCGCGTTCGTTCGCTCGCCACTTGACTGACATTAACGGGAGTCTCGAGTGACAGCTGGAGCAATGCAATGCTAGGTAAGTGTAAGAGACTCTGCGAAACATTTAAGTGGCGGCTGAAGATGAGTAGGTCACATGCGCATTGCGGCAGTCGGTCGTATGCTCAGCTGCGAAGTTGCAAATGTCAGTGTGACAGCTGTTCGCAAAGAATCACACAAACCCATGCACTTGTAGCATAGACTTTCACGTGTACACTCATCTCGTTAAGTAGGTCAATGTCACTTCCATTTGCATGAACTTCATGCAGAAAATTCTGCTAAGAAAGCTTGTGGAGCTTTCAATAACAATATGAAGGAAAAAGCTCGCATAAGACTTTCGATTACCTGTTGCTTAAGGTGCCTTAGAAAGCTGTTTGGCAGCTTTTCAAACTTTTTGCTAAAAGCTTAGAGGCAAACAGGATACGAAAACCGGAAGCTGCATTTATGTCGATGCTACAGCAAACTGAAGAAAGCTTAAAAAGCTTACAACTGCAATAACGTTAATGTACATACATAGCTACAAGTTTATCCGTGCTAACAGATAAAACTTTTCATGGTAAGCTTACGTGGCGTTAAAGTTTCTGTTCAATTATAGACTTGTTAAGCTCTCACTATAAATGAAGTATAACATAGGTGTTCTTATAGCGAAAGCTTTTAGAACAAAAGTACTAAATACTTAACGCTTTCAAAGCTCAACTTCAAAAACAACATTGGCCATACGAAAAAATCAATGTGCGATTCCAAAAAAACAGCAACATTAATATTAGACAACTTTATGAAAAAATGAATCAATACTCGTTTAAACTGTCAAAATTTCTAAATGATGGTCTCACAACCACCACCCGGACATCTGGGAATAAATGTTTTTCTTGGTGTGATTGTAAACGTAAGGTGCAAGTTTCTATGCAATATTTCTTTGGAAGAAAGCTCTTCTTTTTAGACAGCATCTTTAGCTTGATGAGTGAATTCCCACTTACCTGTGCTTTGATGGCAGCGAAGTGCAACTGCTTAGCGCGCAAATCAAATTTCTTTAAAGAGAGCTCCTCCTGCAACTCATTGACCTTGTTGTACAGTTGTCCCTCGATGCCACGCTGCTGCGTGCGGTTCAAGCCGTCCACGGTATCCTTGAGGGCAGAGATAGAGAATGAGAAAGATGGAGATCTCGTTAGCTTCAGTTAATCTTTGTACTGGAGTAACGGTACAAATACCTGTAAAAGACGTATTTGCATTTCCAGCTCATGCGCCTCCCGCTTCAGCGATTCTAGGGCCGGGCGCAACGACAACGTCGAATGGCGATCGAAGACCAGCTCGTTGCGTAGCACCGGAGCCATTTCCTGTGGAAACCAAATCAAGTTTATAAGCAAACAAAGCAACAACACAAAATACCGAAAAACAGCCGTTAAAGTAAAAAAATTAAAAAGCAGTCTAATTGCCATTTCTGACGAAAAACCATAGAAAATGTTTCAGAGCAACAATTTTGAAAACTTTTAAATTGAAGATAAGATGAAAAGAGCTTTGCCTCTTTAGGCTGTACTAATTTTTGACTTAAAGAGATAACTGTAAATCAATTGCGTTGTTGAACAATTGATGAACATATTTGTTCGTTCCGTTCGCTCACATTAAAATCGCCGTTATCCTCGACTTCGGCCGGCAGCTGCGGCGGCGCAAACATGCGCTTAGGAACTTTTTGCACCTGTGTGGGCAGCGGCGGCAGAATGCGTACGAAGCTTGTGAGGTCCTGCATCGGCGACACGGCGCTACACTGCGCGGTGAGAGAGCCGTAGCGCTTCGCTTGATCCGATGCCTGCAAAGAAATTTCGAAAGCAAATAAGTGAAGGAAAACGCTTCAACAGAATTTCCTGAAAGTTGATCAAATTAAAATGTCGCTGAGCTTTTAAAAGTAAAACCCAAATGTAAATATTTGTATTTGCATATTTTGTGTGCGTGTCTGTGTGCACTTGTAATGGAATAACGTTACTAATTAAATTGGAATTCATAACGATTCCATTTAACTACACATTGTTTGCTTGTTTTCTCATTTTATTATTGCGGCCACAATAATTTTATTACAATTGAACCGTGGCAACAATGACCATTGCCGTTATTGTTGTTATTAATGGTCAACCAGGTATCGCTCAAGCCAATAACGTGTGCAAACCGCCGTTTGTGTTGAGCGTGACCAGACCGACGCACGCAAGCAACGCAACAGTTGCGGTTGCAAAGCCACTAGCGTTCATTCATACAGACATACACACACGTGGACGGCTTGTGTTCCACCTCCGAAGCCGCATGCGAATTTTAATTTTAATCGAAAATTTCTTCCAACAATTTATTCATGTGTGCAGCAAATCAGCGCTGACCTTTACACAATACTAACTCACCCACAAATGCAGCCAACCACATTTACGAATACGAAAATGTAACTCAATTGTTTTGTTAAAAACTTTGGAAAACAATGTGCATACATTTCAGCTAACTATTTGATAATTAATAATTAACCGTACTCTACGAGGTCAGTTACTCAGGCAGTCAAAATTGTAACGACAAATATACGCGAAATCAAAACTCCGTAGTTAGATGACAAATACTTCATTCGTTTCGCAGTCTGGAAGTATGATACGACTCGTTGTGGATGGTGGATGCTTCAAAATTCCTAGTCAAGCTCTCCCAGTTTTTTCCGAATCGTCAAATATGTGTGTAGTCTACCATTGTTGATCAGCTCTGGCTGTTTTTTTCGATTGCTTGGTTCAATCTCATCCGGTTGCTGACAGCAAAGTCAATCGTTCGACCAGGCTGGAGCAGCTCAAAGTGGATAATACCTTTAAAATCCCACCAAGCACTCAGCAAATCCTTTCCACGTGTCAATCCTGGCTTTGCGACCATATGTTGGCTTGATTTGTTGGTTCGATTTCATTTCGTTTCAGCAAAAAATCGCAGACGTTAATTCGGTTCATTAAATTTTTCACAGACAATTCATGTGGTGCCCAAACATTGAGCTTAATTTTGTAGCCAGTTTTTTTTAAGTGGTTCAAAATGCTGGCAATCTCATGGCTGCTTATGTGACGGTCCTGGTCAACATTTTCCGTAATTTCATCGACTTTTCAACGACAAGTTGACCAGAGCTAAGTGCACCTGAAGCATTCTTCCCTTTTTTATACAAAAATTTTAAAATATAGCGAATTTCTTCATTATTGTCGCTCATTTTTGAACATCTGTAACTTTTTTTCATCTTCCCGAAATTATTATTATTTTTTTTTTTTTTTTTGTCAAATGAAGCTTAAAATCTCCTGCACCTCAGCACTATATGGTATGAAACAATGTGATTGGTAGCACTGGAGATATACGACTGCAATGACATCTATTAGTAAAGTACAAAAAGACTTTTTCGGCTGACCGACTTGACCGATCACAATCAAGATCTATACCCTTTTAAACTTTACGAAATGCACTTGTAAAGGGTATTTTAGCTACGATGCAGCCGAAGTTGGCTTCTTTTCCCGGTTTTTAATTAGATAAGCGTATTTTGTGGGAATTCCATTATCTTTTAAACGAGTCTTCCATTTCAATGCCAACTAACGGCGTTAAAAATGCCACCAAACAAAAATTATTTATTGAAAAACGGGACAAAAGTGTTTGTGAAAAATATGAAATATGAATTTTTTGATATGTCAAGTGCCACATAAACCTAGAAACCGGTAACGACGACTCACCTTGTTCGCAATGACATCGGCACCCTGTTGTATCGATTCGGCGATAATACCGCATAAATCATTGTGTATCTCCTCCAGTTCTTGCATCAACTGCGGCACCGTCTCACAGTGGTAGGTCTCCAGCATGGCATTGGTGGCATGCAACTGTTGCACGTACGCATTGTGTGCGTCTATGTATTCGGTGAGTGAGAGTGGTGTGGGATTTTGACGATGCGACAAGTAACACTGTTTGTAATCCAAACGACACTGCAACGAGAGCGCACAACAAACAACAAAAACAAGAGAAAATGTCATTTAACGGTTGAGCAGACAATGTAATCGGGTAAATTGAGGAGAACCGTGCATAGGAACCATTTCGTTTTATGTAAAGAAAGCCGAAAGGTGGGAAGGAGAATACAATTATCGTTTTTTAACTCTTTTCAACTTAAATCGTTCCGGTTATTGATACTGTCTATTGCATCTTCTGAGTTCAGCGCGAAAATTGACAATTTTAGACTTAAAATGTGGGGATTGCCATCCATTTTTCTTTCTATCTGCCATATATGGTCTACCCTGGGCCAATCTGCTACCGCAGCAAGTGCGCTGTAAGTCATCTTATGCTGCGCTGCTTCCACACTAAAAAACAAAGTCACAAAGAGGAGACATGCTCCCACATAGAGGTGAGCTCTTCTCAATAACCTTTGTACAGGTTGTCTGCTTCGGGCGTTTTTAAATTTTTGTTTGTTCTTTCTTTTAAGTAAGCTCAAGATGCAAGCATAAAGCTAGAGAAGGCGAGGCAAAGCCCAGAGGCACCCTTGCAGCAAGTGATGAGCGCCTGACGCGAGCGCTGCATGCAGTAAGCACCTCCCCACCCAGCATAACGGCTCACATACGTCCGTGTTTGCGCATTCCGACATGCATATTTATAAGCTGGAATGGCGAGTGCATTGCGCTCATGAATATTCCAGCGCCGCATAAGGACATTGCGGAATGCATATGTTTTCTTCTTGTTTATTGCCCTCCCTCCGCGCTCTTATATTTAAATTATTTTACTTCTTAGCATTTTCGGACTTCAACATGGTTCCATGCACGATTTTTTCACGATTTTGTTTTTTTTTTTTTTTTT